>NC_066580.1:151918566-152008907 GCF_024323335.1 Lathyrus oleraceus
AAAAACAATCCTTATGGGCGTCTAACAATCCTTCAAGTGCCATACCTGTAACCCTGAACCGCTCTTCATTCAAATCAACGAGCCCATGGTCGAAGACATCAGAACCATCTTAGGCCTCAAAACAATCTGGAGAGAAGAAATGCTCCCCCCGATCCAATTCATATGACATATAGTCAACTTTTGCCATATTTGATTAAAAGCTCGTTGGTGGATCCTAAATCTCTCAAGTCATTGCCACAACTTACCCACATAGGTATGACCCAAATTTGAAATGTGGATATCATGTCGGGTCAATAGGGAACTCGATTGAGGATTGCAAAGCCTTCAAAGCTAAGGTACAACAATTGATCAATAACAACTACATATATAGCCTTTCTAGAAGGAAGCTTGGTGGTAATCGTAAACCTCTAGCCCAAATCATTTTTAAGACTTCAAGGAGCATCTTTTAAAGCCAATGGTTCAGACCGGAAGATATCCCCAATGCTGGAAACTATGGGTCCATTTTATTATTTGCGTTTGTCTGTTAAAAGCTACTTGCTGTTAGACATTGTTGTTTTTTAATGGTAATATTAATGAAGTGATCATGCATGTTTTGAATCAATCATTTTGTATTCACTCATTTTTATTCTCTTATATCAAAAACAAAAAACATATCCATATTTTTCCCACTTCACTTTATTTATTAAACTATTATTTTAGCAAATATTGGATGGAGGATGCCGAAAACGAAATACCGAAACTGTTTCAATATGCTTTTAGATAAAATTTCACTAATGACGAACATGCATTGTTTCAAATCCCCAAACGCTGGATAAATTTGGAGTTAATTCGTAGTTATTCACTTTGAGCTTAGAAGTAGATGTTTCTTTCAGATCTATAAACCCTTGTGCTTCACCCGGGGTAGAGTAGTTTGTTCAGTTAACCTGATGACACTTTCAGATTATAAGAGAATACACCCCATATAGGGATCAACCACATGTTATTCTTTGCACACGTTCTGAAATGTTAAAGGAATCATGCAAAACCCAAAAGTTATGTCGGTTATTCTTCAATAAGCAATAACATGGAAGTCATAAGTCCTTCCAAATAAATAAAAAACAAAAGAAAAATCAACTAAGTAGAACACCAAAAGAGGCGACTTAGACAAAAAATAGGACAATTCTGAGGAACTCAAAGCTTCAAAAAAATGTGGTCCAGACAAAAATTAGGGATAAAAAAAACAAACAAAAGAGCAAAAGAGGTCGGTAAATCCTTAAACAAAGCAAAACCAAATTCGGTGACCACCATATCAAAATCAAGGGGTCGCCGACATCCATGACAAAAACAAAACAAGGTAATTGTCATTCCAAAAAAAATGAAATCATCATCATCACTCTTACACTGGCAAAATATCTTAGAAGATGAATGTGTGTATTCAATTAATTGAATGTATGACTAGAGATCATCATGAAGAAGGGGGAGTTAAAATCAAAACACACACACACACAGACATATATATATATATATATATATATATATATATATTATATATATATATATTATATATATATATATATAATATATATATATATATATAATATATATATATAATATATATATAATATATAAATATTTGGTGTGGCTAAAACCACACTCTGCCTTAACCTGGATCAGTCCATGAATGTGACACATTTTTAGAAGTTAAGAGATTTGCACCACAAAAGAACTACTCCATGGTAGAATACACGCGATTTGAATTCCTGATACATCCAACGTTTCATTGTATCACACGCCTAACAATCCTTTAAAAACTGGTGAAACTATGCTTTTAATAGATGTGCTTCAATCCTTTTATTTTATCTTCATTTTATATATGATGAAGAATGATAGATCTAACATTTAACAAAGATGTTATTTTAGCTCATTTTCAAGAAATTGACGGTAAACGATTTTCAATTTAAATGTATTGCATTAAATAATATTATTTATTATTTCAATATAATTTATCTCATAGTTTCTTTATGTTTAGCCACACCATTAGATAATGTTTGGATTCGCCTCTGGTCACGTTAGTCATTTCGGTCAAAATTTCACTAACGACGTCAATTTTTTGGTGACGTCTAATCTTTAATTTTTTTAACAGACTTAGCGACAAAAAAAATGGGCGCTACATTTTTTTTCTGGATTTTAATTTGATTCTTCATCTTCTACCCTAAGACTAAAAAATTCAAAATCCACAACTCTTTAAATCCACTAATTACTTTTATTCAACATCCAGAAATAATTAGTATACCAAAATCACTTCAATTTCGGAAGAGAAAAAAATTCTAAAACTCATTTTTTTCAAAACTCATTTCTAAAATTTCACATACCGAAACCACATATATTTAAAAAGTTGATTTTTGAAAAAAAATGTCTTTTGAAAAAAAATATGTTTTTTAAATATTTTTTATTTTCTAGAGATTGAAGTAATTTTGATAAATTAATTATTTATGAGCGTTGGATTGAAGTAATTGGTGAATTTGAGGAATTGTGGATTTTTAATTTTTTAGTTTTAGGGAAGAAGTTGAATAATCAAATTAAAACCCAGAAAAAAAAATTAACGTCAGTTTTTTCTGTCGCTAAGTTTATTGGAAGGATAGGATTAACGTGACACATTTTGAAATGAGTTTTGAGAAAAATGAATTTTAGAAAAAATTTCTCATGAGAAATTGAAGTGATTTTGATATACTAATTATTTATGGATGTTGAATAGAAGTAATTAGTGGATTTAAAGAGTTGTGGATTTTGAATTTTTTAGTCTTAGGAAGAAGATGAAGAATCAAATTAAAATCCAAAAAAAAAACGTAGCGCCCATTTTTTCCGTCTATTAGTCTGTTACAAAAACTAAAGATTACACGTCAGCAAAAAAATTGACGTCGTTAGTGAAATTTTGACGGAAATGACTAACGTGACCACAGGCGGATCCAAATATTATCTAATGGTGTGGCTAAACATATAGAAACTATGGGCTAAATTATATTGAAATAATAAATAATATTATTTAATGCAATACATTTAAATTGAAAATCGTCTACCGTCCATTTCTTGAAAATGAGCTAAAGTAACATTATTGTTAGACGTTAGATCTATCATTCTTCATCAGATATAACATTGACATAAAATTAAAGGATTGAAGCACATCTATTAAAAGCATAGTTTCACCATTTTTTAAACGTTGGATGTATCATGAATTCAAACCGCGTGTATTCTACCATGGAGTAGTTCTTTAGTGGTGCAAATATTTTAGACGAATGAAAACTCCCTCGATGAGTCCATGAATGTGATGCTATTTTATATATGGAAAATTTTGGTGTGGCTAAAACCACACTCTGCCTCAACCTGGATCAGTCCATGAATGTGACACATTTCTAAAAGTTAAGAGATTTAAATGGTCGCTTTTAAAATTGCTCGAAGATGATGGAGATATAAATATTGAAGGAACCGAAGCAATCCCTACGTTCTTTTTTAAGTGTCTCTTTTTTGAAGAAAAAAATTATTCCTTTTTAATTGTCACTTACAGAGTACAAGTTAGTATTAATTGCATTTTGTCAAAACTACCGTTAGATAGTTATTACACACACACACACACACACACAGAGAGAGAGAGAGAGAGAGAGAGAGAGAGAGAGAGAGAGAGAGAGAGAGAGAGAGAGAGAGGAGAGAGAGAGAGAGAGAGAGAGAGAGAGAGAGAGAGAGAGAGAGAGAGAGAGAGAGAAACTAAAATGAATATAATAAATAGTTAAGGATATTATAGGTAAAATGAAAATTATTGTTGAAAAAATAACAATTAACTTTATTGGTATGTGTAAGAAGTAAAAAAATAACACTTAAAAGAATGAAGAGAGTATTTAGTAACAACATTTTCGTTCGCAATGATATTTTTGGTCCATGAGCAACAGAAACTGATAATTTGTCCACCCATAACTCCATGTGTCATGTTTCATAAGTGTATTTTATAAATAAATAAAAAATAGATAATACTTCGTAGCAGCTAGTACTGAGATTGAAGGAATCTGTTCATGTGGACTGAGTAGATGCGTTGTCACCATTCAACGTTCGTGATCACTCCTTAAATCTGCATCAAAGGTTTCAATCGCCACAAGAGGTAGCGATTCTATCACTAATCATGCCCATTCATAAGGATCACTAAAAGAGAAACTTTTTTATTTCCGTTGCGTTTTGGATCGTTATTCTTCTTCAGTGGTATCAGAGCCACTTATGAAACCATGCATCTGATAGCTATTTATTTTCTATATTTTCTGTATTAATACAATTAAAAGACAGAATGAATCAAATAAAAAACAAGTAATTAAATTTGGCATCATGTGTGTACGATTTGGATGATTGGTGTTGACTATGCTTCGGAATCCGATGTTAGTATGGTAAAGCAGCGATACATCGGTCGTCTATAAGTTACGCAATTGAGATCGATCAAGTTATATATATGATATAAGTAATCCTGATGCAAAATACGTTATATATGATATATTGTTTCTGTTTCGTTCATTCAAACACTTAATGATTATTTTCCTTTGAGTGATCAATGATCATTTGCTTCTTGATCCGACATTAGTATGGTGAAGCAATGACGTGTTGATCAATCATACTGAATTATTAATTTATTATATAAATAATATTAATTAATAAATTATTACTCATCATTATCATTTCATTAAAAATAATTTTTTTATCCTAATGATAAATAAAGTTGAAGAATCTAAAAACTCACTTTTAAAATAGAGATACTAAACATTACTATGAAATTAGGGGATTTAAGCCTTAATTTTAAAAATTAACTTTACCTGGGAAGATTTAAAGCAACCGGGCCGATTGAAGCATTAATGAGGTGAAGTAATTTCCATTGGGTAGCCAAATGGTTTGAAGTTAATTCAAAAGCTTGCGACCATACCTATTCCCGATATTTTAACTTGAAAACAGTTCAAAATCACTATAAATAAATACGAAGTAGTAAGTATTATCGTAGTTCAACGCTATGGCTTCTTCTTATTTGAGTCATGTGCTTGAAATTGAGAAACTCGAGATCTCACCAAAGCCAAACTGGCTTGAACTTCCTAGAGACATAACTATGAACATACTACAGAGACTTGAAACTCTTGATTTAGTGACAAGTGCATCATCCAAAGGGTAAGCATGGAAAAAATAGAGAGTAAAGGGGCAGGTTGTAGCGGGGTATTCGTTACCATTAGAGATATTGACTAAATCTAAGGTAAATCATACAAGTCGAGTCACCACCGCACTTCTATTTATCCAAAGGAATGGTTAGAAAGGGAACAAAAACCTATAAGTTTTATCGAATCAAAAACTAGTAAAAATGTCAGAGATCTGGGTAAGGGGGTTGGTTATGCAATGGGAAGGTTTTAAGCACCCAAAACATCCTAGGTACTCCTAGGGAGCCCTTTTCACATTGGTTGTAAGGTTGGTATTTTGTGAAAATTTGTTTGTTCAACATGATTGAAGAGATGAGAAGATAATATACAAGTTATTTACATTTTGTGTTTGGATGGATAAACCCATTGCCTACGTACCATCTTAAAAGATTAGGATCAAAACCTCGTAGTTCAGGGTAAAAATCTCAAAAAATGAGTTGGTAAATTGATTGGTCCAAAAGCCTTAAGGTCTTTTGTTATCCAAGGGAGAAAACTCAACCTAAAACCACTAATCCACCATGTGAGGATAGCTTCAACATGCTAGTGAGGGGTTAACCCTATAATAAGCATGGGAGAGTCATTGTCCATCACTAAGGATATAGGTGAGTATTACATCTACCTCAAGGATAACTCAAACCTAATAGCTAAGGGTTATGAAAAATTTGATTAAGAAAATGGCCATTGAAACCACAAAAGTACTTGAATGAGTTATATTTACCAATGAAAAGTATTTACAAAATATGGTCAAAGTTGATTTAAAGATTCAATTCGAGATGAGTGTTATGAAAAGAAAGTTTGAAAATCAAAAGCATAAGGCTTAGGTTTCTAATGTTTGAAAACAAAAGGTTAAATGTTTACACAAAATTTTTGGCTTGGGTTAGAGTGGAGAGAAGAAGAAGAATGGCTAAAGTCCTAAACATACAAGAGGTAAGAGATAAGAGAACAAGACCACAAATGGAGTTCCTCTCTTGAGATCATATTGATGATCCAAGTAGCTCTCATCCTTTGGAATATGCAAGCAAGATAAACAAACATTCAAGCAAACAAGCACACAATCACAACAAGCTCCTAGGAATCTTCCAATGGCTTTTGGAATCTCTCTTTCTTGGAAGCTCATAGCAATGGTCCCTCATTTAGGCTCAATGTTGGAATTCCTAGCACAAGAACACACACATTAAAAAGTTCCATCAAACAATCAAGAATGAACAAGAAGGAGTTTTAGAGATTGGTCTTTTCAAAGTTCTCTTCAACATTTATAGCATTCTAAAGGCCCAATGCCTAGTTGCTCTTTGACTTTATAGCACTCTAAAGGCTCAATGCCTAGTTGCTCTTTGACTCCAAATTTGCATATGAAAAGTCCTAAAGTCTAAGTCCATTTGTCCATTTCTTTGTATTTGGTCCACAACAATCAAAACAAAACACAAGCACAATAGCATATATACAATTATGTGCTCAAGTGAGCAAAAGGCAAATTGCATTAACATAAACATGTGCTCAAGTGAGCAAAGGAAAAAGCAAATGAATAATATGTACAAGAATAGTAAATTGCATAAATGTAAAGTGCAAAAGTAAAGGTTAATGGTTAATGTTAGTAGTTAGTGTGCCATAAGGCAAATTTAGCGCTATGTTAAGCAATCGTAATTGGACTTATGTAGAAGTCACAACTATCTGAGGCCAGTCAATAATAATGTAGGCAACAAACACAAGTTATAAGTCTTGATTAGTGAACCAAGTTCCAACAACTTGTCATGCCAAAAAAAATAAAAAAGAGAAACGATCTTGTATTGGTTTAAGTCCTTTGCATGATTTAGGAAGCAATCTATCCTTAATGCAAAGCCATTCACTTGATCAATTGATCAAGATGAATTAGATTTGAATCAAGGAAGATTAAACCTCCATAATCAATGCTAACTTATCAACCTTTAACTCATTGATCAAAAAAGAAAAGAAGAAAGAGATGAAGAAGATGAATAATGGAGATGAAGAATTAAAGTACATGAAATGAAATGGAATGTACGAATCTATTAAGAGTTAACCAAAGACATTGAGGATCATGGTCAAACAATCAAAAACAGAAGTGGGATGAAGATTGGAAGTCAAGAAATAAACAAAATATTTTTGGCATTTTTAATATTTGAAAATAAACTTGAATTAAAATATTAAAGAAAGGTCAAACTTCAAATTCACTTAAAATCAACTTTTAAAAGTCCAAGTGAATTATCCCAAGTTCAACAAGGTCAAACAAAGTTTGACAAAAAATTTCAGCATTTTTACAAGTCAGAAACTATTTTTAATCCATTAAAAAATGAATAAAAATGACCTAATTGAACTAAAATCTCAAATAAATCTCAAATCAATCAAAAAATTGATGAGAATATTTTCAATCCATCATCATTCAAAGAGGTTGAGAAAATATTTTTGTTATTTTTTAATATAAAAAACTATTTAAAATGAATTAAAAATAACCAGAAAAGAGAAAATTCATAAAAATATCAAATGATAAAATAAAAAATATTAAAAGTCATTTTTAGAAACTAGAATTAAAAAGAGAAATAATGCAATTGGTCCCATATTTTTTGGACCAATAAGAAAAGAGTTATGAATTTTTGAAATAAAAGGAAATAAAATCAGAAATTGGAAAATAGCAAAAATCAGGAAGCGTTGGATGAATCCTCATTAATTGACGTGGAGGATCTAATGGTCATGGCATGCGCGCGCACTAAAGTCCTCAGTCAATGCAACCACATGGATATTAAATAAAATTCATAACAATGGAGCGTTGGGATTAGATCTGGCAAACGCATCGTGTGGCTCATAATCAATCTAGCAATGAGACGGTGGCCAGCGCCACCGTCTTCTCCGGTGAGCTCCGGCGAAGGCCAAAAAACACAGAGTTTCAAATGCTCACTAAAATAGACGATCCATGCACCATTCAAAAGAGGAAGTGATGTACATCACTCCTATGCCACTCACTTCCACTCTAGATTCCTATTAAGAGAGAAATCAGAGATGGAAGCTTGATGGTGTTCATCATGAACTTGCTCGATTTCAAAAATTAAGCACACAACAATGATGCCTCTATAGAGAGGACTTCAGACAACACAATATCAAGGCCAATAGATCAAGGAACAAAGAGATTCAAAGCAAAAACCAGTTGATCCATACCTTTGGATTATGAAGCTTTGAGTCCCTTTCCTTGGTTCCTTTTGCAAAACAGAACTTCAATGGATCAAATGATGAAGGTTTAAGAACTTTAGATCTGGAAATTCAACCAAATGCAATTGAATTTCAGATCTGAATTTTTGAAGAGAGATGAACTTAGTTCCTTTGGTATGGTTGAAGATTCACTCTTGCATAATTTCAGGCGCCCTTAGGTTGGTTCATTATGAAGCATAGCACATGTATTTATAGCTGGAAATGGCCGAGTGCATGAGTTTACTCGTGTGCATGGCAAATGGATTTTCATTGCATGGGCTTGTGTGATCATGTGAAAGGCCCAATGAAGACTGAAACAAGCTGATGAGTTCATGTGAATTGCAAATGGACGTGTACAAGAAGTGTAAATAGCTCATGCATGGCAATTTGAATTGAATTTCACAAAATAGACTTAATCTTCATGCCTTCGAAAATAGTGCTTCCAAACTCCAAATGCTACCTCATGAGTAATGGTTAGAAAGCTTATTTCATAAGGAATAAATGATATGTTGATCAAAATTTCAATTGGGCCTTGGAAATTAGTGAATTTTGAGTTTAAAGTGTAGGGTGCAAAACATGCAAAAGTGAAGTTTCCAAATTTGGCCAATGTTCAAGCCCTTATGTCTCAATGATATAAGATTCAAATGATAAAAACTTCAACATGAAAGTTGTAGATATTTTCAAGACAATAAATTTGAACATACATTTTTCTTCATTTGGATTTTTGATGAAGATGTTATGGGCACTTGAAGTTTGACATTTTTCCATTTTAATGCATTTGGCCCAAAGTGACCTATAATGTTTTGTATTATCACATGTATTTCTTTTGATATTTTGAAATTTTGTTCAACATAAATTTTGAAGTAGACACAATAATATTTCCAATGAGTTTGGTTACACATCAAAATCATAAAAAGTGAATGAGTTATGTTCTTGGGAAGTTGACCCAAAATTAGGGTTTCAGTCAAAATGACCTATAGTGTTTTGGAAAGGGAGATGACCTTCCAAGCTTCAAATCAAATTTTGATGAACATGAACGTTGTTCATATTGTCCTTAAGAACATTTTTTCTCTTGGGGTTATCTCCATTTGACCAACACATAAAACGTTAGGTCTCAGTGTATTTCAAAATAGTCAGATGAATTGACTGATCAACTTTTCAAGTCCACAACTCATATCTTGATGAATTGATGATTGAGGACACTCAAATAAGTTCAAATATGCATTAAATTATGAATTAAAGAACTTCCCTTGATTGTATTTGACCTTGGGTTGAGGTTGCTTCATGAGCAAGGCACAGTTGATGAACAGATGAATTAGGATTTCCTTGAGAAACAAACCTCAAACCCTTTGACTTGCTTTGATCAAAATGATGAATTGAGATACTAGGGAGGTATATTGGATGGATGAGAGCTTTGGGAACCATTGACATGCTTGCCTTCATCTTCTCTTGGCCATATCATTGCACAAAGGATCACCTAAAAGCTTTTGACCTTATGATTGCTCAAGCTACAAACAAGAAATGTTAGTGACATATTTTTGTGCTTTTGGTTAGCAAATAAAAAAATGAGAAAAGCAATAATATACAATTCAAGCATGCTTGGTGATCTCAAACCACTCACAAGAGGTCCCACCCAAAGGCAAGGGGAACCAAAGTGCTTATGATCCTTGAGGCTTTGCACATGCAATGTTGTGATGCCATGAGGGATCTTAAGGCCAAAATTAGGGTCTTACAGATGCCCCTATTTAAGGTCATTCTAGCCGGAGAAGTGAAGGTTAAAATCTTTGTCTCGACGAGGTAGAATGGGCTTCAATAAAAACAAAGAGATGAATTTTGGTCCCTAAGAGACCTCATGATGCAAACGTATGTATGCAAATGGTAACACTCTGTGGGGATATGTGTCCACAAAGAAAGCAAGAAATCAGGGATAATTGAAAATCCACTGGAATAACATACTCATAAATGGGACAGAGAGTCTAGGGACTTTACTGGAGGGTAAAGGGACCAAAATGCGTGAGCAGGTCACGACTTGAAACTTGCTGAGAGACACGAAGGAAGTCCATGAAATAAATTAATGGAAAGACTCGAGCTGACCCAAAGATGCAGGTATTGGGGGATATGCCAATACAGCAAAAATTATCCGTAACGGATACTTCGGATAAAAAAAATCTGGACTTGGGCTGGGAGAATCCACTAAGGGACTTCGCTAGGGAAACACCCAAACAAGACTCCTCTGGGGAAGCAACAGGATGAGGTATTACCGGTTACTGGGTAATAAGCTCAAAGAGACATGTGATCTGAACACCGGCATAAGGGTGAGAGAACAACATGCTCGGGGAGAATGAATATCCAAGACCGGTATAAAGGTGAGAGACATCAAACATCCGCAATCATCTGAGGAAGACCTAGAAAGGTATACTTCAGCTCAGGAAATCCTGACTCCGCGAAGGACAAAAAGTCATAATAGGGAGCAGGGAGGAACGAACACCAGGGATACCGGTTACTGGGCATATAATAGGTGACCAACCAAAGCGTGAATTGGGAAATATTACCAAGACACTCATCATCCAAAAGAGGGATAAAAGCAAACTCGATTATAGGATGGACATTCGATTCCATAAAAAGGGATACGAATCTTACTCGACTAGGGAAGAACAAAAGGCTTCGACCAAAGAGTTCATAAGATATATTATTTATTACCGTCAGAACGTAGATAACATACTCGCATGGAAGATTATCCACAACCGGTTATTGGGTTAATAAAGGATAAATCGACCGAAAAGAAAAGGACATCGGGATACCGAATACTAGGTATATAGTGATGACCAATCCAAGGGAGAAACAATCATTACCAACAAAGGGTAAATGAGAGATGACTCATTAGGGATACATTGACAAAGGCAACGATCTAGGAGACATATCACCGGTTACTAGGAGATATGCTCAAAAAAAGGGTGAAGGAATATCAATACCGAATATTGGATAAAGATAAACGTCAAGGAGGGGATTACATCTACCGGATACTGGGTAGAAAACCACGGAAAAGTAACCGTTATCGGTTAGGATGAACAGAAAGGTTAACTCTGCCAGGGGATAAAAAAGGGTTTACAACTACCGGTATGAGGGTAGAAAACCACAGACTCCGCAGGGGAAAAGATGGATAGTTACTGGTTAATGAGCAACTATTCATCTAGACCACGGGGAAGTACAGGAAACAGACACAAGAGGCCAATCTAGGATCAAACTAGATAGGCACGATGAAACAAGATTTGTCCCTATGAGGATATAACTCAATGGGGAATTCCATCTCAATATATGTGTTGGGAGGCAACAGAAACAACCATCATCCACGAGGACATAACTCGGTGGGGACTATGGAGGAAAGGATAAACACTTTCTGCTTATGGGGCTGACTCTATATGGAGAGATCATTCACCAACATCTGCTTGGGGAAACATAATATCCTCAAACAAGAGATAACAACCAAAGATATATGGCAAATAATGCGACATGAATATTTGAATGTTATCACTATGCATATATGCATGGTTTATGTATGATGAATGCTGACGAACAGACATTTCTAACACAAACAAGTCCAATGAACAGTACACAAACATCCAGTACTACACCTCAAGAGAGAAATCCAGGACAACAAAGATCTCTGCAGGGGAAAGAGCATCAGTCCTTCCAGTTGGAAACATGATCATGGCGACTTCACTGAGGAAACCATCAAAGGGGATGATGGGTCCTTGTGGGGATAAAAACACCAACCAGAAGCTTCCAAGGGTCAACCAAATATTATCCCTACCCAGGATCTCATTTGCTGAGGAGGAAAGGGAGCTGCACATCTTTAACATACACTCTGCTCTGGAGAGGAAACCATAAAAAGTTCCAGAGGAAGAGGATACAAACATGCCAGGAATATGAACAAGTGTCTTACCCTATAGAGAATCCTACCATCCTTGGGAGAGCACTGAAGATATACCCAGTATTCTTTTATCATTGTGAATGTTCACTATGTTTAAAAACAAGTTATGAAAAATTTAATTATGTAAAACAATGATATTTCTCAATTAAAACATGCAAAACATTTGTTGAATAGAAACAAATAAGAGGGTAAATAATTGGATAAAGGCTCAAATTTATTTGATGGAATGGTGGTCTGCAAATGGCAAGACTCCATAGATCTTTACAAATTTGAAATTGGTGACATATATTGGAAAAGGGATACATTGAACATAATGACCATTTCTCCACCAATTCTGAATCCGATGTATTTGAAGCTTTGGTCGATGATGACTGAGCGAGAATCTCTGACAGATGACAGTTGTAGAACAAAGTCTTGTCAGGACGCAGTTACTTGCCAAATCCTTATTTTTTGCCTAGATTGCCCTAGGGTGAGGTACTTAATCTAGCGGGATACATATATTCACTTTTTTTATATGTCTCTAACTTTTGCCTGGATCGCCCTTTCGGGTTTTCAATCCACCGAGACGCTCATTTTTGCCTAAGCCGCCCTTTCGGGTTTTCAACTTAGCGAGCTATTCTGTTTTTATTTTTAGGCGAAGTATTTCTTGACTGCATCAGAATTCACAGGACGAGTGAAATCCTCCCCATCCATAGTTGTAAGTATCAATGCACCGCCTGAAAAGGCTCTCTTAACAACATATAGACCTTCATAGTTTGGAGTCCACTTGCCCCTGGAATCGGGCGCGAAAGACAAGACTTTCTTGAGCACAAGGTCACCTTCTCGGAACACACGAGGCTTGACCTTCTTATCAAAGGCTTTCTTCATTCTTTGTTGTTCAAGTTTGATCCATTATCAGTAATGATCTTATCTGGCACACCGTACCGGCATATGAGTTGATTCTTGATAAATTTCACGACCACATGTCTGGTCACGTTTGCATATGACGCAACTTCCACCCATTTGGTGAAGTAATCAATTGCTACGAGAATAAATTTGTGACCGTTGGAAGCTTTTGGCTCTATCATGCCAATCATGTCAATTCCCCACATAGAGAAAGGTCATGGTGATGAAATCACATTCAGAAGTGTCGAGGGAATATGAATCTTATCCGCGTAAATATGACATTTATGGCATTTCTTTACGTATTTGCAGCAGTCAGACTCCATTGTCAGCCAATAGTAGCTTGCTCTCAACATCTTTCTAGCCATGGCATGTCCATTGGAATGTGTGCCAAATGAACCTTCATGGACGTCAGTCATTAACAGGTCTGCTTCGTGTCTATCCACGCATCTGAGCAGCACCATGTCAAAATTTCTCTTATAAAGCACATCGCCATTGAGGTAGAAATTGCCTGATAATCTCCTCAAAGTCTTCCTATCTTTCACAGATGCCCCAGGCGGGTAGATCTGGCTCTGAAGGAAACACTTGATATCATGATACCATGGCTTATCATCTTGTACCTCCTCTACTGCAAATACATGAGCTGGTCTATCCAAGCGCATCACAGTAATGTTGGGGACTTCATTCCAAAGTCTTACCACAATCATCGAAGCAAGTGTAGCAAGAGCATCTGCCATCCGATTCTCATCTCGAGGAATATGATGGAAGTCAACCTCAGTAAAGAACGTTGAAATCCTCCTCGCATAATCCCTATATGGAATGAGGCCGGGCTTATTCGTTTCCCATTCACCCTTAATCTGATTAACAATGAGGGCCGAATCACCATAAACATCGAGATGCTTAATCCTAAGATCAATGCGCTCCTCCAATCCCATAATACAGGCCTCATATTCAGCCATATTGTTCGTGCATTTGAAAGTTAGCCTTGTTGTAAAAGGAAAATGTGTGCCCTGAGGAGTAATAATTACTTCCCCAATACCATTTACATACTGATTTACAGCGCCATCAAACACCATACTCCATCTCGAACCAGGCTTTGGCCCTTCATCAAGTGTAGGCTCATCGCAATCTTTCATTTTCAAATACAGAATCTCCTCATCTGGGAAGTTATACTAAACAGATTGATAATCCTCTATTGGTTGATGTGCCAAGTGGTCAGCCAAGATACTACCTTTAATAGCCTTCTGAGCTCGATACTCAATGTCATACTTAGATAACAACATCTGCCAACGGGTAATTCTCCCAGTTAGAGCAGGCTTCTCAAAGATAAACTTGATTGGATCCATTTTGGATATCAACCAAGTTGTATGATTCAACATATACTGGCGTAAACGCTTAGCAGCCCAAGCCAAGGCACAACATGTTTTCTCAAGCATTGAGTATCGAGACTCACAGTCAGTGAACTTCTTACTCAAGTAGTAGATGGCATACTCTTTCTTTCCCGATTCGTCCTGCTGACCAAGGACACAACCCATTGAGTCTTCAAGAACTGTCAGATACATAATCAATGGTCTCCCTTCAACAGGCGGAGACAGGACCGGAGGCTCAATACTTTTTAATGCTGTCAAAAGCCTTTTGGCAATCCTCGGTCCAATCATGGGACTGATCTTTCCGGAGGAGATTGAATATTGGTGCACATGTGGCAGTCATGTGGGAAATGAACCTAGAAATATAATTCAAGCGGCCAAGAAAACCTCGGACCTGCTTCTCAGTTTTGGGCGCAGGCATCTCTTGTATTGCCTTGACCTTTGCAGGATCAACCTCAATACCTCTTTCGCTGACAATAAAGCCCAATAACTTGCCGGAACGGACTCCAAATGTACACTTGTTGGGATTCAGACGAAGCTTGTACTTCCTCAAACGCTGGAAAAGCTTCAACGGGTGCTCTACATGTTCAACTTCAGTTCTTGACTTAGCAATCATATCATCAACATACACTTCGATCTCCTTATGCATCATATCATGAAATAAAGTAGTCATAGCTCGTTGATACGTGGATCCGGCATTCTTCAAACCGAAGGGCATCACTTGATAACAGAATGTTCCCCAAGGTGTGATGAATGTTGTCTTCTCCATATCCTCGGGTTCCATTTTGATCTGATTATATACGGAAAATCCGTCCATAAATGAGAAGACCTTGAATTTAGCTGTATTATCTACCAACATATCAATATGTGGTAGAGGGAAATCATCTTTCGGGCTAGCTTTATTCAAGTCTCTATAGTCCACACACATCCGGACCTTTCCATCTTTCTTAGGCACGGGCACAATATTGGCCACCCATTGAGGATATATAGAAGTCACCAGAAACCCCGCATCAATTTGCTTCTGAACTTCCTCTTTAATTTTTACTGCCATATCGGGATGAGTTCTTCTGAGCTTCTGCTTCACAGGCACACACTCAGGCTTCAAAGGCAGGAAATGTTGCACGATATCAATATCTAGACCAGGCATGTCTTCATATGACCAGGCAAAGACATCGACGTATTCTCGTAGCAACTCAATCAACCCCTTCTTAACAGATTCTTCCAGGAGTGCCCCAATCTTTACTTCTCGCACACAATCTTCAGACCCCAAGTTGACTGTTTCCAGATTCTCGAGATGCGACTGAATGATCTTCTCTTCATGCTCAAGTAGACGGGTAATCTCGTCAGGAACCCCTTCAACATCATCTTCTTCCGCCTCAAATACAAAGAATCCAAAGTTGGGAGATGGTGTTGGATCATTATGTTCAATGGGTTTGATTAACCTGCATAATGATTTTGGGATATAAAAGAAACTTTAGAATTCAAATAAGGCAAATCATTATGCAGATGAAAAGATTGATTTTATTTTTATTATTTTTTAGGGTTTTATGTGATCACCAATTTTATGCAAAAGCAAAAAGGGAAAATAATTGGAAAAAACAAACATTTAACATGAATTTATTGAATGAAAGTATCATTGTATTTATGCACCAACCATGTCATCACTTCTCCTTTTGGCATGGGAGAAGGGTTTTAAAACACTATGAACATTACTTTGACTTATGGATAACTGTCGGAATATCCACAACGACCCAATTATTGCAGATCCCTCCAGGGATGATGAAATTGCCAGGATCCTCTTCGTCCTCTTCCAAAATGGCAGCAGCCTCTTCGTCTTGACCGGTGTGGATGAAACCTCCACTCTTGAACAAACCTTGCTTGTTAAAGACGCCATAAGAATAGCCTATGCCAGCCCGGGACTTGTTGTCTTCCAACTTGATCATTTGCCCCAAACCAGCAGTTGCACCATGCTCAATGGCCAACTTTGCATCTTTGTAGGAAGCAAATGAAGGAGTTCTCTTCTCAACAGGTTCAGCAATAGATAAAGCTTGGAAGGGAGTTTCAACTTCATCCTCGACATCTATATAAGAGAAGGAAGACAAATAGCTTACCAGGAGAGCCTTCTCTCCCCCTACCACCACCAGCTTCTTATTCTTTACAAACTTCAGTTTCTGGTGTAGGGTGGATGTCACGGCGCCAGCCTCGTGAATCCATGGTCTGCCTAGGAGACAACTATACGATGGGTGAATGTCCATAACCTGGTGTAGCACCTCAAATTTGCACCTACCATTATACATACATTTTCATATTAGGTCATAGCATATCATGATCCATTGCATAGCATTTGCATTGTTCCCAGTTGCCTCAAGTGCAAGCAATCAGAAATTAGGTCAAACTAATCTCCTGATCAGTCAACCAAGCAAGCAAAGGAATTTCTCATTTGAACCAAGGCCTTGGGGTTTGTCCAACAAGTTCACATGGTTGGGAGGTCTATTTGAAGTGTTCATGTCAAAGGTTGAAGGCTCAGAGGTCATCAGTTTATACACAGACAGTCAAAAACCCTAAAAAGTCAACTGTCAGTCAAAGCAGTGGATGGTGGTCATTCTTGTGGAATTTGGGCACCATGGTCAATAATCAAGAGTTCATACGACTTGGGACATCATTTGAAGTCGAATTCTCAAGGAATTAGGGTTTGGAATTCATCAGTCAATGCATAATCAGTCAGAAACCCTAAAAGTCAACTGTTGGTCAACTGTCCATTTAATCAGTGATTTGATGATTGGAATTGGTTTGTGAGAGCTCATTCATGTCCAAATAGTCATCATATATCATGCCAAACACCATCATGGAAGAATTTGAAGCAAGATCATAAATTTCCCAAAACGGAAACTGGGCCTGTAACTGAAAACTGCCATAAATGGAAAGTCTTGATCCTCAAACTTACATTTTGATACAAGCCTCAAATGAATTTTTGCCCAACATGAAAGTTGAAGATCTTGTTCTCCCATTTCCAAAAAGTCCTAGAACTCTCAATTCCCATGTGTGGTTGGCGAGTTATGATCGAATCGATTTCAGAAAATCTTGAACTTCAGAGGGCCATATCTCTCAAACCATTGGGCCAATTTGGGTGGGGTTTTTTTCCTACAAGTCACATTTGATCCCCTCTTTCCAGAAATATAAATTTCATGAGCCGAAACATTGCCAATCAAAATGGCATTTTTGAACCTAGCATGTGTAAAATTCAAGTTTGACCAAGGGTTGACTTTTTGAAATATTGATTTCCAACCATTCCCACTATCCAAATATGTTTAGAAACCAGATTTTGAGCATGTACAAAGTCAAATTCGTGCAAGTACTTGCACCCATCATGTAGCCATGCCTAGTTGCTTGAAAATGGGAAGAAAAGTACACTTTTCACCCACCATATCCCACATATCCATGAACCATGCTTTGGGCAATCACATAGCAGAGTTTATCATCAATTTTCTGTCACTTAGAAACCCTAGAAGCAACCACAAGAAAAAAAGAAAAAAAAACCTTGCTCTTGCACTCTCTCAAAAAAAAAAACTCATTTTCATCATTTTTCAAAATCTGTCAAAAACTCTCAAAGAACCAAGCCTTGCCATTGTTCATTCATCATCTAAACAACATTGAGAGCCTATTTCAACCATCATTTCACAACTGGAAGGCCATTTAGGAGACTGTTTTTGCAAAGCATCGTCAATGGCAAAGTTTGGTTAAAGCTATTCCAAGCCATTGCAAGCCAAAGAACCTTCACCATTCATCATTTGGAGCATGATTCTACATCTGCTTGAGTTCATAACATCAAAACAACCACTGTTCTAACTCTTTCTTCAAAATCAAGTAAGATTTCGAATCTCTCCATTCTCAAAATCTTGATATGCTTTAGATAGGTCTTGCCATGCTGATGATACTGAACTTTGAATCGTGAATTTTGGTTGAGTATTAAGAGAGATATGTTGATTTAAAGATTGCATGATAGATCTTATTTTACATGATTCGTCCATGATAGCCCGATTTAGAATGAATGCTTGCTGTTTTGATGATCTACATGATTAGACGTTTTGATTGGTGTATGGCTTGCATGATTTCGTGAAAATTCGTTCGTGAGTGTGTGTTGGGGTTGCTGTTCCGTCGTCTTCTTCCTGCAGAAATCGCGTACTCGCCTAGCGAGTAATCTGCTCGCCTAGCGAAGGCGAGGAAGATGATCGCTCGCCTAGCGAAGCTTCCAGCTCGCCTGGCGAATGTCTCCAGTTGAAACGCGCCGTTTCACAAGAGGCGCCAAATTCAAATATTTCATTAAACCATTTTCATTTTCAACATTTATCTCATTTTTGTCACACATCTTTGAAAAATCATATCTCCATCATGTTGGATCCAATTTTAATGGGATTTTTTGCATCATCTTCATCATGATCTCTACTTTTTTATCATAATTTTTCCAGAATTTTTGTGATCAATGGTTTTTGATTGGTATTAAGGTTTGTGACATGTGCTCATATTTTGTACACTTTGCCAAAACATTTGTGAAATGGTGGTACTTTATCCAATGGCTTCCAAATTTTTTGTGCCCAAACTAGACACACACATGGTGATTTTGGTGTAGAGTTTGTGAATTTATCATTGCTGGTTTGTGAGTTATGATTTTTTGAATAAGGGTGTGACAACTCGTGTCACACCAATGATGTGCAACTTCATGATTTTTGATACCATGCTTCTTGAACTCTGATTGACCCCAAATTTTGCATGAACTTACTCTTGTATGTCTAGTTGACTTGTGAATTTTCTTGGATTTATTTGAACAATTTTCCATTTGTTTGAGATTTTTCTTCCCTGCCTAGTCAAATGTTGACTTTGTGTGACACATGTTCCCATTTCATTTGTGAAATTCTCATACTTTATTAGATGGACATGAAATTTGATATGTGATAACTAGACATCTCAAACTTGGCATTGGTGTTAATCTCATTCATTTCTCATCTGTTTTCAATTTGATATGATTTTTTGAAGTTGACCCATGCTTGTTGACCTTCTTTGTGCATGCTTGAATTGGCTTTGACTTTCTGATTTTCATTGACTGCCTTCCACTTGTCCAAATGGGATGAAATTTGACATGCTTACCATGCTATGTGTTGGGTTTGATCATGATTTATTTGATGATTTTTGGAAAATGTTTAGATTGCTTTTTATACAAGTCTTGCTGTTGACTTCTATGAGCTTCTGTTTGCCATGTTTTGACCTAAATGGCTCATGAAATGATGATAGTGATTGATACGGATGTGAACCCAATTGGTTGTGTTTCTTGAATGTTTAAACTTGACTTTGATTGGATGTCCTTTGCTGTTTTGACTTTCTCATTCACTTTTGACCCTAGGCTTGCCCTAGTGGTCCTGCTACTCACCTTTGAGTTCGTGATTTCAGGTTGACCATCAAATGGCCATTGAGACCAATTCTTTTGATTGAGCTTGCTCAAGTATCATTGTCTAACCTCTTTGTTTTGTAGGTGGTTTGGCTCACATGCCTTGAGCCTTGTGCCTTGCACATCCTTGTGCCCCCTAATGGACTGTTGTTGTCTGTTTCTGTTTGTTTTGTTTGAAGTTGCATACTAACATCTGCTTGACTGTTTCAGGTGTTTTAGTTGCTTAGTTCCCTTGTGAACTTTTTGCTTTGCTTTGCTTGTATAAGCAAGTTGCATTGAGGTATGCCTCCTTTACTTCATGTAGTCTGGAAGACCTGGCCTGTTACTTGGCCAGGCAACTGTCTGAAGTCCTCCTTAAGAGGCAATGTTTGTGGATGTTTACTTTTGTCCTTGCATAGAGTCAAAGTCCTCCTAAGTGAAGAGGCAATTGGTGGAAGGTAGGGATATGCAATCTATCCCCCACTATTCAGTGTGTCATCCGCTTTGCTCACACCACTGTGTTGATGCATTGCAGATACAAACCCAAGATCTTGTACAACTGTACAGTTGAGTCAGTCTTAAATGTGTAGAAGGGTTCCCACTTTCTGAACCCACACATTCTTGTCTTGAGCTCTCCCAGGCCAGGGATAAGAGCTGTGAGGTCTCATCCTCACTTCATCCTTTCATCTGCTTCACCTTAGCCCCTCAATGGCATGGTTAAGAGCAACATTCACCCAGTTCCAGAGGTTTGTTTGTTGAGGTTGATATGACCCCTTGACTAAAACCTAACCCTTGTTTGAGCCACTTGTTTGTGTATAGCGTGTGCTATCTGTGCTTGTAGGATTGTTTGACTTGCTTCCTGTGCAAGATAGGATTGTTTGACTTGCTTCCTGTGCAAGTTAGGATTAGTTTAGACTTGCTTCCTGTGCAAGTTAAGTGTGCGTGGCTTGCTTCCTGTGTGAGCCATGCTTAGGATAGGTCGGCCCTTGTGCCATTTAGCTAGAAACCTTAACTTAGGGATGATTTTGCATGATAACATCTAGGCTCGAGTCGTAGTCTCCCTAGTGTTGTGTCTCCCTCTGTTATCTGGTTAGGCTAGTCCTTTACCCCTGCGTAGGGGAACTACATCGCCCTGATCTTCATACCAGATGAAGTATGTAGGCAGGAGATTGAGCTGATCTCTCCGGGCGCCCTTTTTCTTTTCTTTGTGTGTGTTGTCTGACCTTTGCTAGGCTCGAGTCCGTGACTCCTTAGCATTTGCTGTCTGTCTTGTTTGTGTGTGTTTGACAGTTATAGGCTGAGTCCCCGACTCCCTATCTATCTGTTGTGTTGTTTAGGTTCGGATGTCAATGTAAGTCCAGTGATTGGCATTTGGGCTCCACGTTTGCCTCTTTGCGTGTGTCTAGGTTCGGATGCTGACATAAGTCCAGTGATTGGCAGTCGGGCTCCATGTTTGCCTGTGTTTGTTTGTTCGTGTGCGTGTCAGCCGAGCTACGAATGCTCTGATTCTTCTCTCGTCCGAGAAGATACGTATGCATAGGAGGCGATATCCTAGCGAGCATGTGTCGTTTCCCCAGTCCGAACTACTTGGACTCTGATGTCTATGCTTGATAGACTAAGTAGGCCCAGGATGCAACATCCTGCCGAGTCCAGTTTCAGTCAGTTTCTTGCGTTTCTTTCAGCCAGTGTGTGTGAGTATTTGAGCAGTGTTTAGCAACCAATTATCCTTCCTTTTGTGCGTGGATCCCGTAGAGTACTACGGATGCGTAGGGGTGCTAATACCTTCCCTTCGCATAACCGACTCCCGAACCCATACTCTTTGGTCGCGAGACCATGTTCTTTCCCAGGTTTACTTCGAGCGTTTCCTTTCCCTCCTTTGGGATAAATAACGCACGGTGGCGGCTCTGTTGTTTCATTCTTTTCCCGCCGGTTTTTCGCGCGATGCGACAGCTGGCGACTCTGCTGGGGATATAGAGAAGTTGACCTGTGCTGGTCCATCTTCCCTAAGCGAGTCTCTCCTAGCGCTCTCTAGGTTAGGGTTTGGTTGCTTTGTGCTGTGTTTATTTATTGCATTCATTATTTACTGTTTGCATTCATTGTCTATTGTTTGCATTTATGTTTGCATTAATGTTTGCATTTATTCATCTGTTCACCTGGCTGGTTGTTTGTTTCTCTCTGTGTGGGGGGGAAGAGTCAGTTGAGGTAAAAGGTCCAATACCCAGACCATGAGTGCAATCTAGGATACCTAGGAATAGAGTGATTCATGGGAAGCGGGTGGTATGGCGCCACTTAGCGGAACATTGATATCACGAGCAGTTCAGACCCTGGTGGGATACTGTCGTTACATACTTCGGGTGTGTACATGATGGTATTCTGCGAAAGGTTATTTATGCTGCGTTTCTCTCGACTTTACCCTGGCCTAGACTACACCCGTGAGTGGGGGGGGAATGATCATTATTACAGGTACCGTTGGTGACTCGGTTCTGTTGGTGACTTGGTTCTGATGGTGACTTTGTGTTCAGACAGTGTTCAGTTAACCTTAAGTGGGATTTATGTTCCGATTTTGACTGAAGCTTTGACCTAGTATCAGAGTTTGCACAACCAGCCAGTCCAGTCTGCATCATCTGCATCATAGCATATTTATTTTTCAAAAGAAACGCATTGAAAAAAAAGAAAATAAAAAAAAATCAATCAAAAAAAAAAAAAGAAAAAAAAACTAATCTCTGCATGCATATCATTTCTCAGGTACATTCCCGAGCTTGTCTACTGATAGAGATGGCAACGGTTCCCGAGCCGAAGCGGAAGACCTGTTCCTATAGTTTCCACCGTGAGCCGTTGACTCCGCTAGTTGAGTTGGGTAGCCTTGTGACAGACGATCGACTGAAGAGTTTTGTTGGGCGGTATGGAGATATCTTGACAGTATTGAAGACAGTAGTAGATCCAGTGCCTCTGCAGACGCTACTTCAGTTTTATGACCCAGAGCTCAGATGCTTCACTTTCCAGGATTATCAGCTTGCACCTACTCTCGAGGAGTATTCTATCCTGTTGAGTATCCCTATTCAGCATCAGATTCCCTTTTTGGACGTCCCGAAGGAGTTCGATTTTCGATTGATTGCCAGAGCTCTACGAATGAATGTCAAGGAAGTTGGTGAGAATTGGAAGCCCTGTGGGGAAGTTGTGGGTCTGCCGTTGAGGTTCCTTCTGAGAGTTGCTAGAGATGAAGCCGAGAAGGGGAATTGGGAAGTTTTTCACGCACAGCTTGCCACCATGATCTATGGGATTGTCCTATTTCCCAGTATGCCAAATTTTGTTGACCATGCAGCTATCAGTATCTTCATTGGAAGGAATCCAGTCCCTACCCTTCTAGCTGATACTTACTATGCCATCCACAGTAGGCATGGTAAGGGTGGAGCCATCAGGTGCTGCTTACCTCTTCTGTTCAAATGGTTCATGTCTCTTCTGCCAGCTAGTGGACCGTTTGTGGATACCCAGAGCACTCTGAAGTGGACTCAGAGGGTCATGTCTCTTACCTCCTATGACATCAGGTGGCAATCTTACCGGATGGATGTGCGTAACGTCATTATGAGCTGTGGAGGATTCCGTAATGTACCACTCATAGGGACTAGGGGTTGCATCAATTACAACCCAGTTCTTTCTCTTCGCCAGCTAGGGTTTGTTATGAGCAAAAGACCGCTTGAAGCAGAGATAACCGAGAGTTTTTGTTTTGAGAAGAAGGATGACCCTGTTGGATTGGAGCAGATAGGGAGAGCGTGGAAGTCTATTGGTGTGAAGGATGGATCCGTCTTAGGGAAGAAGTTTGCCATTGCAATGCCCGATTACACCGATTGGGTAAAGAAGAGAGTAGAAATTTCGTTGTTACCCTATGATAGGATGGAGCCGTTGCAAGAGCAACCACCTTTGATCCTTGCTGAGAGTGTGCCTGCGGAGCACTACAAGCAAGCCCTGATGGAGAATCGTCGTTTGAGGGAGAAGGAGCAAGATACCCAGATGGAGTTGTACAAAGCTCAGGCTGATAAGCTGCACTTGGCCCATCAACTCAGGGAGGTGCAAGGAGAGGATGCTAGCAGAGCACGGAGCAAGAAGAGATCATATGAGGAGATGGAATCCATATTGGATGCAGAGCATAGGGAGTGTTTGAGGTTGCAGAGAGCAGAAGTCAGTTATCAGAAGAAGATCAGAGATTTGGAGAAGCAACTCAGAGACAAAGATGCTCAGATGAAGAAAGAGATGGAGTTGAGACAGAAATCAGAGGACCACCTTGGAGGAAAAGTCTTGGAGCTGAGAAGACAGTTGGAAGAGAAAATCACCCCTCTACCAGAATGTTCAGAATGCTCACTGTTGATCGACCAGTGCCATTACCTGAAGACCCTCATTCCGGAAGACCGTCTGTCTTAGACTGTATCTTTGATTGTATTTTGTTGAGAATCACCTCCAGGCTTGTTGGATGGGATTCATTTGCGTGTAAGCCATCTCTTGGATCTTTTTGTTGAGAATCACCTCCAGGCTTGTTGGATGGGATTCTTTTTTCTTTGTATGTTGTTTATTCAGATATTCTGTTGACATCGGTTGTATGCCTTTTTACCCTTATGTATGTATAAGGATGTCAGCATTTCCCTGTATCTGTTTGTCCTCTTGTTGCTGCAGGTTGCCATCTTTTCAGGATGGGTCAGGCTCTTTGAATGCCTGAGAAATGAGCATATCATGTGCATCATACGCATCATTAGCATCATACTCATATCATTTTGCATAACAGGTGTTCTTGGTCGTGACTTCTCACTCTTGGTTCCTGTTCAGGCAGGATAGCTGATCAACGTCCACACCGCTACTCAACAAGACTGAATCAACAGAGAAGTATGGATCAATTTCAAGCTGAGTTGGCTGAGATGAAGGATAGCATGGCCCAGTTTATGAATATGATGCAAGGGGTTGCGCAAGGTCAAGAAGAACTCCGAGCCATGGTTCAGAGACAAGAGGCTGCAAATCCACCGATCAACCATGCTCCGCCAGAGGGAGGTCCGGTCAATGATAACAATGTCACTACTGCTGTACCCGTCAACAACTATGCTGTAGGTGATGAGTTGGGGGGTATTCGAATCAACGGTCAACCTATTATTCCAGATGCCGCTAATGCCAGAGTAGTCCGTGCTCCGGCCCGTAATCCTGCTACGATTGTTGACAGACAAGAGGATATGTTCTCTCTGCTCAGTGAGGACGAAGACATTCTAGGAAGGGTTAATGAGAGAGATCGTAAGGTTGAAGCTCTTGCTGAGAAGATCCGTGCTATGGAAAGTCAAAATTCCCTCGGTTTTGATGTTACTAATATGGGGTTGGTAGAAGGTTTGAGAATCCCACACAAGTTCAAAGCACCGTCCTTCGACAAATACAACGGTACTTCTTGCCCTCGCACCCATGTGCAGGCTTATTATCGAAAGATCTCTGCGTATACTGATGATGAAAAGATGTGGATGTATTTTTTCCAAGACAGTCTATCTGGGGCTTCTTTGGACTGGTATATGGAATTGAAGAGAGATTCTGTCCGCTGTTGGAGGGATCTGGGTGAGGCCTTTTTGAGGCAATACAAACACAACATGGACATGGCACCGAGCCGGACTCAGCTGCAGAGTCTTTGCCAGAAATCCAATGAAAGCTTCAAGGAATATGCCCAGAGGTGGCGTGAACTGGCTGCTAGAGTTCAACCCCCTATGCTGGAGAGGGAGTTGACAGACATGTTTATTGGTACTCTTCAAGGTGTGTTTATGGACCGGATGGGGAGCTGCCCGTTCGGTAGTTTTTCTGATGTTGTCATTTGTGGAGAGAGGACTGAGAGTTTGATCAAAACTGGGAAGATTCAAGATGCTGGTTCCTCTTCTTCTAGGAAGCCGTTTGTTGGGGCACCTCGTCGAAGGGAGGGTGAAACTAATGCTGTTCAACACCGCAGAGATCAGAATAGAAGTGAATACCGTCAAGCTGCTGCAGTAACCATTCCTGCACCTCAACCTCGTCAGCAACAACAACCAAGAGTTCAACAACCGCAACAACAACAACAACAGCAACGTCCTTATCAGCCCAGACAGAAATTGCAGGCTGATAGAAGATTTGATCCTCTGCCCATGTCTTACACAGAATTATTACCCGAACTACTCAAGTTGGGGATGATTGAGTTGCGTACAATGGCTCCGCCTACAGTGCTGCCTCCTGGCTATGATGCTAATGCTAGATGTGACTTTCATTCTGGGGCACCAGGCCACCATACTGAGAAGTGTCGAGCCCTCCAGCACAAGGTTCAAGATTTGATCGATGCCAAGGCAATCAACTTCGCTCCAGTGCCTAATGTCGTAAACAACCCTATGCCTCAGCATGGTGGGCATAGAGTGAACAATATTGAAGGGAAAGAAGCTGAAGATCTGGTTGTTAATGTTGATGATGTTCAGACTTCTCTGCTAGTTGTGAAAGGCCGTCTGCTAAAAGGGGGTGTCTACCCGGGCTGTGATGAGAATTGTTTGGGCTGTGCAGAATCTGAGAATGGTTGCGACCAGTTAAGGGCCGGTATCCAGGGTATGATGGATGAAGGTTGTTTGCAATTCAGTAGGGCTGTAAAAGATCGTGGAACAGCGTCAACTATCACCATTTACTTTAAATCGTCTGAAGAACGTGGACAAAGGATTGTCAGTGCACCTGCAGCAAATGGTACCCCAGTTACCATTCCCGTGCCTGTAACCATCAGTGTTCCAACTACTATCGTGGCGTCTGGAAGAAGGGATGTTGAGAATAGTAGAGCCGTGCCATGGAAGTATGATAATGCTCACCGCAGTTACAGAAGGGCTGAAAGTCAGACGAGGCCAGTGAATCAAACTCCAGTGACAATTGGTCTACCGAGTAGAGTTCCTACAACTGTTGGTCCGGCTGTGGATAATGTAGGGGGTCCAGGAGGTTTTACCAGAAGCGGTCGTCTGTTCGCACCGCAGCCTTTGAGGGACAATAATGCTGAAGCTCTCGCCAGAGCAAAGGGTAAGCAAGCTGTGGTTGAGGAAGAGCCTGTTCAGAAAGAAGCGCCTGAGGGATCATTTGAGAAAGATGTGGAGGAGTTTATGAAGATAATCAAGAAGAGTGACTACAAGATTGTAGACCAGTTGAATCAAACTCCGTCCAAGATTTCTATACTTTCACTGTTGATGTGCTCTGAGGCACACCGTAATGCCTTGCTGAAGATGTTGAATCTGGCTTACGTGCCTCAAGAGATTTCTGTCAATCAACTGGAGGGTGTGATGGCCAATGTGAGCACCAGACATGGTGTAGGTTTCACCAACCTAGACTTACCACCTGAAGGGCGGAACCATAACAAAGCTTTGCACATCACCATGGAGTGCAAGGGGGCAGTGTTATCTCACGTATTGGTAGACACCGGGTCGTCGTTGAATGTGTTGCCTAAGCAGATTCTGAGAAAGATTGATGCGGAAGGGTTTGTGCTTAATCCCAGTAACCTGATCGTTCGTGCTTTCGACGGATCCAAACGTTCTGTGTGTGGGGAAGTTACCTTGCCTGTGAAGATAGGTCCTGAGGTATTCGATATCATCTTCTATGTTATGGACATCCAGCCCGCCTATAGTTGTTTGTTGGGGCGTCCATGGATTCATGCAGCAGGGGCAGTCTCGTCGACTCTCCATCAAAAGCTCAAGTATGTCTGGAACGGTCAGATTGTGACTGTGTGCGGTGAAGAAGAGATTCTGGTGAGTCATCTATCCTCGTTCAAGTATGTTGAGGTGGATGGCGAGATCCACGAAACTTTATGCCAGGCGTTTGAGACTGTGGCTCTTGAGAAAGTGGCGTACGCTGAGCAGAGAAAGCCAGGTGTTTCGATTACTTCTTACAAACAGGCTAAGGAGGTTGTTGATTCCGGAAAAGCTGAAGGTTGGGGCAAGATGGTGGATTTGCCGATTAAAGAAGACAAATTTGGTGTTGGTTATGAGCCTCTTCGAGCAGAGCAGAATGGTCAAGCGGGTCCGTGTACTTTTACCAGCGCTGGGCTGATGAATCATGGCGACGTTTCTGCAACCGGTAGTGAAGACTGTGACAGTGATTATGATTTGGACAACTGGGTTCGCCCGTGTGCACCAGAGGGGTCTATCAACAACTGGACGGCTGAAGAAGTGGTTCAAGTTACTCTTCTGACAGAGTAATTTTCTGTTGTTTTGTCATTTTGCATGAAAATCCTACGTTCTGCCCAAGGCGTAGTGATTCATTTTTGTAGGGCCTCATCATGTTTGAATGATTATCATTAATGAAGGACATTTTTTGAACAAACTTTGTGATCCTTGTCTTTCTATTTTTTTTGTTTTTTTCATTTTTCTTTTTTCAAAAACAATAAAAAATGGCAATGTTTTTTGTTTTTGTGACTTTATTGAACTCTTTTTCTAAAATAAAGCATCAAACATGCAGAAGCGATCTTATGGCATTCACTATGAACAGTTCTGTTATGGCTCAGTATGATTTCGATAATCCCATCTACCAAGCTGAAGAGGAGAGTGAGGAAGACTGTGAACTCCCTGCAGAATTGGCCAGATTACTGAAGCAGGAGGAAAGGGTCATCCAACCTCATCAGGAGGAGTTGGAAACTGTTAATCTGGGTACTGAGGACGACAAAAGAGAAATCAAGATTGGAGCTGCTTTAGAGGACTCTGTCAAGAGGAGGCTGATTGAGATGCTGAGAGAATATGTGGAGGTGTTCGCCTGGTCATATCAAGATATGCCTGGTTTAGATACAGATATTGTGATGCACCGATTACCTCTTAGGGAAGGATGTCCTTCGGTCAAGCAGAAGCTTCGTAGAACGAGTCCTGACATGGCAACTAAGATCAAGGAAGAGGTTCAGAAGCAGTGGGATGCGGGTTTTTTGGCTGTTACCAGTTACCCACCGTGGGTGGCCAACATTGTTCCTGTGCCGAAGAAGGATGGAAAAGTCAGAATGTGTGTCGATTACCGGGATTTGAATAGGGCGAGTCCGAAAGATGATTTCCCATTACCTCACATTGATGTATTGGTTGATAATACGGCTCAATCCTCGGTATTCTCTTTCATGGATGGTTTCTCTGGATATAATCAGATCAAGATGGCGCCAGAAGACATGGAAAAGACGACATTCATTACACCTTGGGGCACGTTCTGCTATAAAGTGATGCCATTTGGGCTGAAGAACGCTGGTGCTACCTATCAGAGGGCAATGACGACTCTCTTCCATGACATGATGCATAAAGAAATCGAAGTGTACGTGGACGATATGATTGCGAAGTCGCAGACAGAAGAGGAGCACCTGGTTAATTTGCAGAAGCTGTTTGACCGGTTGAGAAAGTTCAGACTAAGGTTGAATCCGAACAAGTGCACGTTTGGAGTGAGATCCGGGAAGCTCTTAGGCTTCATTGTCAGTGAGAAAGGGATTGAGGTTGATCCAGCGAAAGTCAAAGCTATTCAAGAGATGCCAGAACCGAAAACGGAAAAGCAAGTCCGTGGGTTTTTAGGGAGATTGAACTACATTGCAAGGTTCATATCTCATCTAACTGCCACATGTGAACCAATCTTCAAACTGCTCAGAAAGAATCAAGCGATCAAGTGGAATGATGACTGTCAGAAAGCTTTCGACAAAATCAAGGAGTACCTACAGAAACCTCCAATCCTTATACCTCCAGTTCCAGGGAGACCTCTGATAATGTACCTGTCAGTGACTGAGAACTCGATGGGGTGTGTATTGGGACAGCATGACGAGTCTGGTCGAAAAGAGCATGCCATATACTACCTTAGCAAAAAGTTTACCGACTGTGAAACAAGATATTCACTGCTCGAGAAAACTTGCTGTGCTTTGGCCTGGGCTGCTCGCCGACTGAGACAGTATATGTTGAACCATACTACCTTATTGATTTCTAAGATGGATCCAGTAAAATACATCTTTGAGAAGCCAGCTCTCACCGGACGTGTTGCCCGTTGGCAGATGATCTTAACAGAGTATGACATTCAGTACACGTCACAAAAGGCCATCAAGGGTAGTATTCTGTCAGACTACCTTGCCGAACAACCGATTGAAGATTATCAGCCTATGATGTTTGAATTCCCTGACGAAGACATCATGTATCTCAAGATGAAAGATTGCGAAGAGCCTCTTGTTGAGGAAGGACCGGATCCTGATGACAAATGGACACTGATGTTTGATGGGGCTGTGAATATGAATGGTAACGGTGTTGGGGCAGTATTGATCAATCCCAAAGGTGCTCATATACCTTTTTCTGCCAGATTGACGTTTGACGTCACCAACAACGAAGCTGAGTATGAGGCTTGTATCATGGGGATAGAAGAAGCCATTGATCTGAGGATCAAGACACTTGACATATTTGGAGATTCCGCTCTAGTGGTCAATCAGGTCAATGGAGATTGGAATACGAACCAGCCGCATCTGATTCCGTATAGAGATTACACCAGAAGAATACTGACGTTCTTCAAGAAAGTGAAGTTGTATCATGTCCCCCGGGATGAGAATCAAATGGCTGATGCCTTGGCTACTTTGTCGTCTATGATCAAAGTTCATTGGTGGAATCACGTGCCACATATTGAAGTGAATCGACTCGAGAGGCCTGCGTATGTGTTTGCAGCCGAGTTAGTTGTTGCTATTGATGAGAAGCCATGGTATTACGACATCAAGAATTTCCTCAAGACTCAGGAGTATCCTGAAGGTGCGTCGAAGAATGACAAGAAAACTCTGAGGAGGCTAGCTGGAAGCTTCTACTTGAATCAGGATGATGTGTTGTATAAAAGAAACTTTGACATGGTCTTGCTCAGATGCGTGGACAGACCCGAGGCAGACATGTTAATGCAAGAAGTTCATGAAGGTTCCTTCGGTACTCATGCCGGCGGACATGCAATGGCTAAGAAATTGTTGAGAGCGGGTTATTACTGGATGACTATGGAATCTGATTGTTTCAAGTATGCTCGGAAGTGCCATAAGTGTCAAATCTATGCTGATAAGGTGCATGTACCACCAAGCCCACTAAATATCATGAATTCGCCTTGGCCGTTTGCCATGTGGGGCATTGATATGATTGGGAAGATTGAGCCTACTGCTTCGAATGGACATCGCTTCATCTTGGTTGCGATTGATTATTTCACCAAATGGGTGGAAGCAGCTTCCTATGCTAACGTTACCAAACAAGTGGTTACCCGGTTCATTAAGAAAGAAATCATATGTCGTTATGGAGTTCCTGAGAGAATCATCACTGACAATGGTTCTAATCTCAACAACAAGATGATGAAAGAGCTTTGTAAAGATTTCAAGATCGAACATCACAATTCTTCTCCTTACAGACCGAAGATGAATGGTGCTGTAGAAGCGGCAAACAAGAATATCAAGAAGATTGTGCAGAAGATGGTCGTAACGTACAAGGATTGGCATGAGATGCTGCCTTTCGCTTTGCATGGGTACCGTACCTCAGTACGTACGTCAACCGGGGCAACCCCTTACTCCCTTGTGTATGGTATGGAAGCTGTCCTACCCGTTGAAGTGGAGATTCCTTCTCTGAGAGTTTTATTGGATGTCAAGTTGGATGAAGCCGAGTGGATTCGAACAAGGTTTAACGAGTTGAGCCTCATCGAGGAGAGACGGCTAGCAGCTGTATGTCATGGACAGTTGTATCAGAGAAGGATGAAGCGAGCCTTTGATCAGAAAGTGCGTCCTCGAAGCTATCAAGTCGGTGATCTAGTTTTGAAGAGGATCCTTCCTCCCGGTGCAGACAACAGGGGCAAGTGGACTCCTAACTATGAAGGTCCGTATGTTGTGAAGAAGGTCTTCTCCGGTGGAGCCTTGATGCTTACAACTATGGATGGTGAAGATTTTCCGTCTCCTGTCAACTCAGATGTAGTCAAAAAATACTTCGCATAAATCGACCCGCTGGACAAAAAGAATAAAAGGAGTCCAGGCAAAAAAAAGGGCATCCCGACGAACCAAAAAACAGAAAGAAAAGGTTCGGGCAAAAATTAGGGATAAAAAAAAAAAAAAAAAAATTGTACACCCGGTAAGTCGAAAACCCGCAAGGGCGGCTTAGGCAAAAATGGGTATCCCGGTGGATTGAAAACCCGAAAGGGCGATCCAGGCAAAAGTTAGGGATTAAAGCGAAGACTACAGTCTGAGTTGTCTGTACTTCATCAAGCTTTGTCGTCTGCCATCTCGAAAGATGTGATCTGTCCAGTCATTCTTCTCAGAAAGCAAGAAGTTGGGAGGAAAACTGATGATCTGTGAGTTATAACAGAATTGGGAAATAGTGGATGCCGTGTTCACATTGCCATTAGGATAGATTTTTCCTTTTGTACGCAATTACCTCTTTCTAGGAATTGCTTCCCGATGTATTTTGCCTCTTCAGGCACATTTTCAATCAATAAAAGTCGTTATTCAGATAAATAGCTCTCTTGTTTTTATTTTTACTGTTTTGTTTGCAAAATGTCCGAATTTTTGATAAGCATTGCATAAAAAAAAAAACATGAAGGCTACACAACAATTTGCAGGATGACGAAACATTTGAAAATCATTTTGAATGTTGAGGACACTTGAGCGTATCTTGTCCATGTACCTCCTGGGGGCATTTTGTTGTGCTGTTTTTCAGATTAGCGTCTGTGAGGACGTTTCCTCAACAGATATTTTCCCCAAGCAAGCTTGGAAGCTATCATAGCTATGTTCCCCCGCGAAGACGTCTGTGGATAGTGCCTTCTATTCTCCAACAGATCTGAGGATTGCCTATCCCCAGCAGGCCTGTATTTGCCATTTCCTCCCCGAGTGAGGCAGGTTCATTGAAATTTATCTCCAGCATTTATCCTACCTATGGACTGAAGAATATCCCCCGCGGAGTTTATCTTTTCCCAGCAGCAGTACTGTTCTTCAACATGAGTGTGAAGTCGCTTTACCATTCCTCAAGCAGAGTTCCCCGCAGAGTATTTCCCCAAGAGGAGTCTCCCCACAGAGTCAGAGTATCTGATCATTTTGGCTCCCTAGCCAGAGTTCATTTGCATTTTGCATGTAGTAATCATTGCATCCTCAAATTGCGTAGCATTTCCATTCATAAATGGAGCATTACGCCATAGAAAAATTCAAACATATGCATTCATGTGTTAACTTCACCAGACCGTATCCCCGGCAGAGGCGGATCATTTCATTCAACATCAGCACAGCAAGACTGCTACAGTTGCTCTTGACAGCATTCAGAATTGTTTATTCCCCACAGAGGTTTATTTCCTCACCCGATGGTGACAGAGGTTTATTTCCTCACCCGATGGTGACAGAGGTTTATTTCCTCACCCGATGGTGACAGAGGTTTATTTCCTCACCCGATGGTGACAGAAAGTTTGTTTCTCTCCAGTGAGACCCTCCAGCAAGTGGTCAACCTTGCCTTGACATATCTAAGATGTCGTTCTTGAGATACCAGTAAGTGTCATGTCAACACCCACGTGTGTTTTCTTTGTTTGGTGTCGGTAAACACCATTGTTTCGGTGTCTGTAAACATCGAGTATTCCCTCCCAGTCATCGGTAAATGTCTCATCATTTTTGGTGTCGGTAAACGCCATTGTTTCGGTGTCTGTAAACATCGAGTCTTCCTCCAGTCATCAGTAAATGTCTGGTCATCATTTTTGATGTCGGTAAACATCATATTTCGATGTCTGTAAACATCGAGTCTCACTCCAGTCATCGGTAAATGTCTGGTCATTTTTGATGTCGGTAAACATCATCTTTCGATGTCGGTAAACATCGAGTCTTTTCCTCAGTCATCGGTAAATGTCTGATAATCCCCAACTAGAAATCCCCAGTAGAGTCATCTGTAAATGTCCTATCTGTTTTCCAGTTGCAAATATTTGTATCTCCCCAATTAATAATTTCTCATTTCCAGTCATCGGTAAATGTCTGGTCATTCTTTGATGTCAGTAAACATCATCTTTCGATGTCGGTAAACGTCGAGTCTCATCCCAGTCATCGGTAAATGTCTGGTCAATAAAATCAAAATCCCCAGAAGTCGTCGGTAAACGTCTTGTCTGGTATCACCACAAAGATTTTGTTCTTCCCCAAGTGGAGACGCCATCGGTAAATGGCCCCGTTTTCTTCGATATCGGTAAATATCGAGCTCCCAGTTGCAGCAGCCATCGGTAAATGGTCTGGCTTCCTTTCAACATCAAATCTGTTTTCCCAGCAGCCATCGGTAAATGGTCTGGCTGAAGTTGATATCGGTAAATATCAAAGTCCCAGTTTTAACCATCGGTAAATGGTTTTGCTTTTTAGAAGTTTGTTTTCCCCAGCCGCCATCGGTAAATGGTCGTGCTGAAGTTGATATCGGTAAATATCAAGTTTCCAGTTCTCCGACCATCGGTAAATGGTTTTGCTTTTTCTGAAGCTGTCATGCAGGTTGTCATCGGTAAATGACGTGGTTCTTTTGTAGCATATCCAGTACTGTGCAAATTCTACGGTCCTTTGGTATTCAATCCCTGTTTACCCTGAAAGTCTGACAGCCGTTGCTCTCATCCATTCGGGTTCCCAGGTGATTGAATAGGGGCAGCTGTAGCACCTCAAATTTGCACCTACCATTATACATACATTTTCATATTAGGTCATAGCATATCATGATCCATTGCATAGCATTTGCATTGTTCCCAGTTGCCTCAAGTGCAAGCAATCAGAAATTAGGTCAAACTAATCTCCTGATCAGTCAACCAAGCAAGCAAAGGAATTTCTCATTTGAACCAAGGCCTTGGGGTTTGTCCAACAAGTTCACATGGTTGGGAGGTCTATTTGAAGTGTTCATGTCAAAGGTTGAAGGCTCAGAGGTCATCAGTTTATACACAGACAGTCAAAAACCCTAAAAAGTCAACTGTCAGTCAAAGCAGTGGATGGTGGTCATTCTTGTGGAATTTGGGCACCATGGTCAATAATCAAGAGTTCATACGACTTGGGACATCATTTGAAGTCGAATTCTCAAGGAATTAGGGTTTGGAATTCATCAGTCAATGCATAATCAGTCAGAAACCCTAAAAGTCAACTGTTGGTCAACTGTCCATTTAATCAGTGATTTGATGATTGGAATTGGTTTGTGAGAGCTCATTCATGTCCAAATAGTCATCATATATCATGCCAAACACCATCATGGAAGAATTTGAAGCAAGATCATAAATTTCCCAAAACGGAAACTGGGCCTGTAACTGAAAACTGCCATAAATGGAAAGTCTTGATCCTCAAACTTACATTTTGATACAAGCCTCAAATGAATTTTTGCCCAACATGAAAGTTGAAGATCTTGTTCTCCCATTTCCAAAAAGTCCTAGAACTCTCAATTCCCATGTGTGGTTGGCGAGTTATGATCGAATCGATTTCAGAAAATCTTGAACTTCAGAGGGCCATATCTCTCAAACCATTGGGCCAATTTGGGTGGGGTTTTTTTCCTACAAGTCACATTTGATCCCCTCTTTCCAGAAATATAAATTTCATGAGCCGAAACATTGCCAATCAAAATGGCATTTTTGAACCTAGCATGTGTAAAATTCAAGTTTGACCAAGGGTTGACTTTTTGAAATATTGATTTCCAACCATTCCCACTATCCAAATATGTTTAGAAACCAGATTTTGAGCATGTACAAAGTCAAATTCGTGCAAGTACTTGCACCCATCATGTAGCCATGCCTAGTTGCTTGAAAATGGGAAGAAAAGTACACTTTTCACCCACCATATCCCACATATCCATGAACCATGCTTTGGGCAATCACATAGCAGAGTTTATCATCAATTTTCTGTCACTTAGAAACCCTAGAAGCAACCACAAGAAAAAAAGAAAAAAAACCTTGCTCTTGCACTCTCTCAAAAAAAAAAACTCATTTTTCATCATTTTTCAAAATCTGTCAAAAACTCTCAAAGAACCAAGCCTTGCCATTGTTCATTCATCATCTAAACAACATTGAGAGCCTATTTCAACCATCATTTCACAACTGGAAGGCCATTTAGGAGACTGTTTTTGCAAAGCATCGTCAATGGCAAAGTTTGGTTAAAGCTATTCCAAGCCATTGCAAGCCAAAGAACCTTCACCATTCATCATTTGGAGCATGATTCTACATCTGCTTGAGTTCATAACATCAAAACAACCACTGTTCTAACTCTTTCTTCAAAATCAAGTAAGATTTCGAATCTCTCCATTCTCAAAATCTTGATATGCTTTAGATAGGTCTTGCCATGCTGATGATACTGAACTTTGAATCGTGAATTTTGGTTGAGTATTAAGAGAGATATGTTGATTTAAAGATTGCATGATAGATCTTATTTTACATGATTCGTCCATGATAGCCCGATTTAGAATGAATGCTTGCTGTTTTGATGATCTACATGATTAGACGTTTTGATTGGTGTATGGCTTGCATGATTTCGTGAAAATTCGTTCGTGAGTGTGTGTTGGGGTTGCTGTTCCGTCGTCTTCTTCCTGCAGAAATCGCGTACTCGCCTAGCGAGTAATCTGCTCGCCTAGCGAAGGCGAGGAAGATGATCGCTCGCCTAGCGAAGCTTCCAGCTCGCCTGGCGAATGTCTCCAGTTGAAACGCGTCGTTTCACAAGAGGCGCCAAATTCAAATATTTCATTAAACCATTTTCATTTTCAACATTTATCTCATTTTTGTCACACATCTTTGAAAAATCATATCTCCATCATGTTGGATCCAATTTTAATGGGATTTTTTGCATCATCTTCATCATGATCTCTACTTTTTTATCATAATTTTTCCAGAATTTTTGTGATCAATGGTTTTTGATTGGTATTAAGGTTTGTGACATGTGCTCATATTTTGTACACTTTGCCAAAACATTTGTGAAATGGTGGTACTTTATCCAATGGCTTCCAAATTTTTTTGTGCCCAAACTAGACACACACATGGTGATTTTGGTGTAGAGTTTGTGAATTTATCATTGCTGGTTTGTGAGTTATGATTTTTTGAATAAGGGTGTGACAACTCGTGTCACACCAATGATGTGCAACTTCATGATTTTTGATACCATGCTTCTTGAACTCTGATTGACCCCAAATTTTGCATGAACTTACTCTTGTATGTCTAGTTGACTTGTGAATTTTCTTGGATTTATTTGAACAATTTTCCATTTGTTTGAGATTTTTCTTCCCTGCCTAGTCAAATGTTGACTTTGTGTGACACATGTTCCCATTTCATTTGTGAAATTCTCATACTTTATTAGATGGACATGAAATTTGATATGTGATAACTAGACATCTCAAACTTGGCATTGGTGTTAATCTCATTCATTTCTCATCTGTTTTCAATTTGATATGATTTTTTGAAGTTGACCCATGCTTGTTGACCTTCTTTGTGCATGCTTGAATTGGCTTTGACTTTCTGATTTTCATTGACTGCCTTCCACTTGTCCAAATGGGATGAAATTTGACATGCTTACCATGCTATGTGTTGGGTTTGATCATGATTTATTTGATGATTTTTGGAAAATGTTTAGATTGCTTTTTATACAAGTCTTGCTGTTGACTTCTATGAGCTTCTGTTTGCCATGTTTTGACCTAAATGGCTCATGAAATGATGATAGTGATTGATACGGATGTGAACCCAATTGGTTGTGTTTCTTGAATGTTTAAACTTGACTTTGATTGGATGTCCTTTGCTGTTTTGACTTTCTCATTCACTTTTGACCCTAGGCTTGCCCTAGTGGTCCTGCTACTCACCTTTGAGTTCGTGATTTCAGGTTGACCATCAAATGGCCATTGAGACCAATTCTTTTGATTGAGCTTGCTCAAGTATCATTGTCTAACCTCTTTGTTTTGTAGGTGGTTTGGCTCACATGCCTTGAGCCTTGTGCCTTGCACATCCTTGTGCCCCCTAATGGACTGTTGTTGTCTGTTTCTGTTTGTTTTGTTTGAAGTTGCATACTAACATCTGCTTGACTGTTTCAGGTGTTTTAGTTGCTTAGTTCCCTTGTGAACTTTTTGCTTTGCTTTGCTTGTATAAGCAAGTTGCATTGAGGTATGCCTCCTTTACTTCATGTAGTCTGGAAGACCTGGCCTGTTACTTGGCCAGGCAACTGTCTGAAGTCCTCCTTAAGAGGCAATGTTTGTGGATGTTTACTTTTGTCCTTGCATAGAGTCAAAGTCCTCCTAAGTGAAGAGGCAATTGGTGGAAGGTAGGGATATGCAATCTATCCCCCACTATTCAGTGTGTCATCTGCTTTGCTCACACCACTGTGTTGATGCATTGCAGATACAAACCCAAGATCTTGTACAACTGTACAGTTGAGTCAGTCTTAAATGTGTAGAAGGGTTCCCACTTTCTGAACCCACACATTCTTGTCTTGAGCTCTCCCAGGCCAGGGATAAGAGCTGTGAGGTCTCATCCTCACTTCATCCTTTCATCTGCTTCACCTTAGCCCCTCAATGGCATGGTTAAGAGCAACATTCACCCAGTTCCAGAGGTTTGTTTGTTGAGGTTGATATGACCCCTTGACTAAAACCTAACCCTTGTTTGAGCCACTTGTTTGTGTATAGCGTGTGCTATCTGTGCTTGTAGGATTGTTTGACTTGCTTCCTGTGCAAGATAGGATTGTTTGACTTGCTTCCTGTGCAAGTTAGGATTAGTTTAGACTTGCTTCCTGTGCAAGTTAAGTGTGCGTGGCTTGCTTCCTGTGTGAGCCATGCTTAGGATAGGTCGGCCCTTGTGCCATTTAGCTAGAAACCTTAACTTAGGGATGATTTTGCATGATAACATCTAGGCTCGAGTCGTAGTCTCCCTAGTGTTGTGTCTCCCTCTGTTATCTGGTTAGGCTAGTCCTTTACCCCTGCGTAGGGGAACTACATCGCCCTGATCTTCATACCAGATGAAGTATGTAGGCAGGAGATTGAGCTGATCTCTCCGGGCGCCCTTTTTCTTTTCTTTGTGTGTGTTGTCTGACCTTTGCTAGGCTCGAGTCCGTGACTCCTTAGCATTTGCTGTCTGTCTTGTTTGTGTGTGTTTGACAGTTATAGGCTGAGTCCCCGACTCCCTATCTATCTGTTGTGTTGTTTAGGTTCGGATGTCAATGTAAGTCCAGTGATTGGCATTTGGGCTCCACGTTTGCCTCTTTGCGTGTGTCTAGGTTCGGATGCTGACATAAGTCCAGTGATTGGCAGTCGGGCTCCATGTTTGCCTGTGTTTGTTTGTTCGTGTGCGTGTCAGCCGAGCTACGAATGCTCTGATTCTTCTCTCGTCCGAGAAGATACGTATGCATAGGAGGCGATATCCTAGCGAGCATGTGTCGTTTCCCCAGTCCGAACTACTTGGACTCTGATGTCTATGCTTGATAGACTAAGTAGGCCCAGGATGCAACATCCTGCCGAGTCCAGTTTCAGTCAGTTTCTTGCGTTTCTTTCAGCCAGTGTGTGTGAGTATTTGAGCAGTGTTTAGCAACCAATTATCCTTCCTTTTGTGCGTGGATCCCGTAGAGTACTACGGATGCGTAGGGGTGCTAATACCTTCCCTTCGCATAACCGACTCCCGAACCCATACTCTTTGGTCGCGAGACCATGTTCTTTCCCAGGTTTACTTCGAGCGTTTCCTTTCCCTCCTTTGGGATAAATAACGCACGGTGGCGGCTCTGTTGTTTCATTCTTTTCCCGCCGGTTTTTCGCGCGATGCGACACCTGGAAGGTAATCTGGAAATCACTTGGTCCGATTTTGACTGGGAGATCAACTTCACCAATCACAGTTTTGCGAGATCCATCGAAAGCCTTCACAACTACTCCACTCTGCCTCATGGGAGGCCCTGATATGATAATTTCGCAAGAGTGGTCTTCGGCAATACATTCAATGATGACCTAGTGTCTACCAACACATTGGACATATCGTCATCTTTTCAGCTCATAGATATATGTAATGCCAAGTTGTGGTCTCTTCCCTCCTCGGGGAGATCAGCGTCACAAAAGCTCAAATTGTTATAGGCGGTGATGTTTGCAACAATACTGTCAAATTGCTCTATCGTGACATCGTGATCCACATACGCCACATCCAACACCTTCTGCAGAGCTTCTCGGTGTGGTTCTGAATTCAATAGCAATGATAACACAAATATTTTGGATGGCGTTTGTAGAAGCTGATTTATAACGTTGTACTCGCTTCTTTTGATGAGCCTCAACATCTTATCACAATCTTCTCTCGTATTGCCACTCGGGCCAGCAGAAGTAAGAGTTCTCAACGTAGAGGATGGCTTAGCAAAAAGTGTCGGATTCAGAGCGCTCACAGCATTCCCAATCGGGCGTTCAACAAAATCAGCATTAACACTTCCTCGAGCATCAGCTTGAGGCTTCAATGGCGCCGAAAAAACACGACCGCTACGGGTCAAACCGCTAACGTCAGCAATATTAACGACATATGAAGAGGGCAGGGATACCTCTTTCCCATTCTCTAGCGCCACGGCGTTGTAGAGATAAGGGACCGCCTTCTTAGAAGAGTACGGTACAAGGCCGGCTGGCTTAATAGTCAGAGCAGGAGAAACCTTCTGCTTGCTACCATCATACTTGATGATAACAGGCTCAGGTATCCGGAATACCGGAGAAATTACGTTGACTTCAACAACATCTTCATCAACATTTCTGTTTTGAAGGATCTCAATGACTCCTTCGTCCAACATTTCTTGAACATCTCTGCGCACCTGGCGACACCCTCTCTGATTAACAGAACAGACTCGACATCTATCATGGTCATGCTCATAATGGATGTAATCACACAGTAATCTATGCATCTCAACCAGCGATTGTCGGATATGACTGACATATTTAACTTTGTACTTGCCAGGGCAGCCCTGGACCATATTGACAGATTTCCCATGCTCGGGCAATGGGTTCTTCTTCACGTTCAGACCTACATCCTCGAAAAACAAAATCCCTCTTCTCACAAGGTCTTGCACCTTGGTCTTCAAGGGATAATAATTCTCCATGTCATGTCCGGGAGCACCAGAATGATACACACAGTGAAGTTCGGGCTTGTACCACCACTGGGGGTTAGCAGGTACAACGGGAGGGTCTCATGGAGTGATTAACTTTCTATTAATCAAAGATGGATAAAGTTCAGCATAAGTCATCGGAATTGGATCAAAGGTGACCCTCTTTCTCTCATAGCTGGTGCTGGCATTGTTGTTATTGTTTCGAGGCCGGTAGGCCTGTTGTTGCGGACGTTGTTGTTGTTGCTGAAATTGCTGAGATTCTGGTTGTTAATAATGTTGAGCTTCCTAGAAAATAGGTGCTATATGAGCCACCTGATGTTGGTTGTTAACTGGGAGAGAAATCTTCCTCTTCACAGAGGGTCTTCTCCTGACATGGGAAGACACGGCATGTGCCTCTCCCTCCTTCTTTTTGGCAAAACTTCCATATCTCTTTGCTGAAGATCCTTCCTCTCGAGTCAAACGTCCTTCACGGACCCCCTATTCCAGTCTCATTCCCATATTCACCATCTCAGTGAAGTCTGAGGGAGCACTGGCTATCATTCTCTCGTAGTAAAATGAACTCAAGGTCTTCAAAAAGATCTTGGTCATCTCTTTCTCCTCAAGGGGAAACACTATCTGAGCTGCCAATTTGCGCCACCTCTGGGCGTACTCTTTGAAAGTCTCTTTCTCTTTCTAGGACATTTCCCTCAGCTGGTCCCTATTAGGAGCCATATCCATATTGTATTTATATTTCTTGACGAAGGCCTCGCCAAGATCGTTGAAAGAGCGGATGTTCGAACTTTCCAGACCCATGTACCACCGGAGAGCGGCACCGGACAGACTGTCCTAGAAATAGTGGATGAGCAATTGGTCATTATCAATTTGCGTCGACATCTTGCGAGCATACATCACAAGATGGTTGAGAGGGCATGTGTTCCCCTTATACTTCTCAAAGTCAGGTACTTTGAATTTAATAGGGATCTTCACGTTGGGCATAAGGCACAACTCAGCAGCACTTTTACCAAAGAGGTCTTTCCCCCTTAAAGTCTTCAGTTCCTTGTGAAGCTCAAGGAATTGATCTTTCATTTCATTCATCTTCTCATAAACGTATGGGCCCTCAGATGGCTCAGAATGGTAGATGGTATCTTCGACTCTTGGTAATGTGTACACGACGGGAGGTGGCACTGAAAGGACCGGGCTAGATGCCGGCAGAGAAGCAAGAGTAGGATCAAAACCCTCTGGTACAAAATTGGCGGGCATTCCCCAAGGGAACCCATCTGGCATGGATGGCGCAAAATGGGTTGTTGCAGCGGGCACAATAGAAGTCGCGATCTCAGAAATGACCGTCCTCTAGGAAGGAGTTGAGGGCGTTGGAGAAGACTGGCTTTGAGCGGCCAAGAATAACTCCATCAGGGCAGTCAATCTGGCTACCTCTTCTTTCAGCTCGCGGTTCTCTAGTTCCAAATGATCCATCAGTCTTGCAGAGTTGGCTCTGGTGTAGTACCGGTGAGTCAGCTTGTCTTTGAAATAAATGAAGAACACAGAGTTAGACCAAAGGACAAGAAGCCTGGAGCAAAACCTGCTTATGCATATGATGCATGCAATGCTAGTGCATATGATTTGCTTTTATATCAGAGGAACTTTTAGAGTTCTATTTGCAAATTTTGGGAAATATTACACTTTTTATCATGTATGGAAACATCTCATCAATGATATCTGGAAAATATTTTTTTACACCAAAGAAGTACAACATTGGTAACCAAATACAATACAAGAGAAAAGGAAAATAATCATCCTATGGATCCCTAGAAACAATCATCTAAAGCTCTGGAGACTGGAAGATAAGATGCACGAAGCCTCTTCACCTCCTCCTCATAAGCTGCCTCCATATCTGCCTTCTCTTTGGCGAGTCGATCGTACTTCCTCTTCCAAAACTTGGAAGACTGAGGAAGTAGATAAGTCCATGCATCATCAGGATCATCAATAACCTGATGCTCGAGAAACTCAATCAACGCATCCTTCTCCTTGATCTGCTGAAGCAACTCTTCTTGTTCACGGATCCAAGCACGTGAGCGGTCTTCATCTCTCAACTCCTCTACTCCTTGATCAAGGAGGGTTGAAGGCCCAGCCATAACCAAAGGTGTAGGTCTCAGATACTCGTAAGGCATGAGGTACTCAGAAGCTCTCCTCCTAACCCAAGCAGTATAAGGCTCCAAAGCGACACAGTTCTTCGGACCTAGCTCTTTCCTTCCTTTCCTATGAATCTTGCGCCAAGCGTGGACCATCCTGCCCTTCAAGCCTTGGGGATCTTTACCCTCTTGAAAGAACACACCCTCTAACAGAATGTTATTGGGTTTATCCTTTAGGGGGAACCCAAGCTGACGACGTGCCAAAACAGGGTTGCAGTTAATCCCACCACATGTACCAAGAAGAGGTACATTGGAGAATTCACCACAAGAGTCGATAATCTGCACACCATCATACACACGGTTGTACCAAAAGATATCATCATTAGTGAGAGACATAAGTCTCATGGACCACCGTAGATATCCTTTGTTCTCCTTGAAGGCGACCGTCTGCGGTAAGTGAGAAACAAACCACTTATACAACAGAGGCAAACAGCACACGTTGGTACCTTCACCCTTTGCATTCCTCATATGCAAAGAGAAATAAGCGTCACCCAACAGAGTCGGAACGGGATTAAGAGTAGAGAAAATCCTAATAGCGTTCACATCCACAAACTTGTCGATGTTAGGGAATAACACTAACCCATAGATGAGAAGTACAAATATGGCCTCAAAGGCGTCCTCACTCATGGCCTTCCCATACATAGTAGCTTGAGCAATGAGGAACTCAGAAGGGAGACCTTGAATTCCACCTTTGGTAGTCATATGAGCACTAACCAGAGATTCATCTATATGCAACATATCAGCTATCTCTCGAGAAGTAGGAATACTCTCCAAGCCACTGAACGGCAACTGGTCTAGAATAGGTATGCCCACAAGATAGGCATACTCCTCAAGCGTGGGCAAAAGCTGAAAATCCGGAAAAGTGAAGCAACAGTACAAAGGATCATAAAACTGCACCAATACACTCATCAATCCATCGTCCACCTGAGTAGTCAGAAGAGATAGAAGCTTCCCAAAACGAGCTTTGAAACCCAAAGGATCTAGTACATAGGATGTCAAATTCCTTAACTCTTTCAAATCGGGTTGTCTGAAACTGTACTTCTTTGTATTCCATCTTTGTCTTTCCATTTCTGAAAATTTGCAAAATATACCTCTTAAGTTCCTTGAAGATTTTCTTATTATTTCGATGATATGGATGCAAATGGGTGCATGAATGCATGAATGCAACAATCACACTCAAGGATCAAGCAAGGTACACCAAACAAAGGTCATGGGATGGATCATATTATCCTTAATATCAATCATCCATTTTGGTGGATTATGGTTTACACCTTATCAACACCCAAGTTTCATTTATATTAAGGATACATGAACGGATCAACCATGAATCAAGGGTTTGTTGTAAGTCACGAGCATGGAGTCTCGGTTAAGAACCACCCAAAGGGAGTGTACTAGAGTTTAACCTGCCAAACATGTTCTACAAGAGGTTCCCATAGTCATCATCCCATTTTTCGGATATTATCGGATAAACGACTACTCGTATTCCAAAAATATTCTCAAGAGAGACTCTTATGAGCGTAGTATCGCGTAACAATCGTATCAAATCTTACACTTGAACGACTTTCGCACTACATCCTAAGAATAGGCCAAGATGGGCTTGGTAAACCAAGGTCCTTGGCTTCTAAGGTCTATATTGGAAAGAGTAATATCTAACCACAACTACTTGTGTGACATTATTGATCCCAACATGACCTCCACCAAGTGAATGGGCTTGCAAGTCAACTTGCTAAGGAATAACTCCACACAAGTCAACAAGACTATGCCATGCTCCTATCCTAAGTGCACTCGAGTTCGGGTATAGAACTCATCTCACAAAGATCACCAAGCATACAAGGAATTAATATTCAAGCAATTCAATCATTACATACAATACAGTAATCCCAAATTGCACAAAAATATATCACAAAACAATATACAATACAATACAACAAATATGAAAAGTAGGCAAAACCCACTAGGCAAATTTTTGTCCCCAGCAGAGTCGCCACTTTTCTGTAGCGGGGTATTCGTTACCATTAGAGATATTGACTAAATCTAAGGTAAATCATACAAGTCGAGTCACCACCACACTTCTATTTATCCAAAGGAATGGTTAGAAAGCAAACAAAAACCTAAAAGTTTTATCGAATCAAAAACTAGTAAAAATGTCAGAGATCTAGGTAAGGGGGTTGGTTATGCAATGGGAAGGTTTTAAGCACCCAAAACATCCTAGGTACTCCTAGGGAGCCCTTTTCACATTGGTTGTAAGGTTGGTATTTTGTGAAAATTTCTTTGTGCAAACATGATTGAAGAGATGAGAAGAGAATATACAAGTTATTTACATTTTATGTTTGGATGGATAAACCCATTGCCTACGTACCATCTTAAAAGATTAGGATCAAAACCTCGTAGTTCGGGGTAAAAATCTCAAAAAATGAGTTGGTGAATTGATTGGTCCAAAAGCCTTAAGGTCTTTTTTATCCAAGGGAGAAAACTCAACCTAAAACCACTAATCCACCATGTGAGGATAGCTTCAACATGCTAGCGAGGGGTTAACCCTATAATAAGCATGGGAGAGTCATTGTCCATCACTAAGGATATAGGTGAGTATTACATCTACCTCAAGGATAACTCAAACCTAATAGCTAAGGGTTATGAAAATTTTGATTAAGAAAATGGCCATTGAAACCACAAAAGTATTTGAATGAGTTATATTTACCAATGAAAAGTATTTACAAAATATGGTCAAAGTTGATTTAAAGATTCAATTCAAGATGTGTGTTATGAAAAGAAAGTTTGAAAATCAAAAGCATAAGGCTTAGGTTTCTAATGTTTGAAAACAAAAGGTTAAATGTTTGCACAAATTTTTTGGCTTGGGTTAGAGTGGAGAGAAGAAGAAGAATGGCTAAAGTCCTAAACATACAAGAGGTAAGAGATAAGAGAACAAGACCACAAATGGAGTTCCTCTCTTGAGATCATATTGATGATCCAAGTAGCTCCCATCCTTTGGAATATGCAAGCAAGATAAACAAACATTCAAGCAAACAAGCACACAATCACAACAAGCTCCTAGGAATCTTCCAATGGCTTTTGGAATCTCTCTTTCTTGGAAGCTCATAGCAATGGTCCCTCATTTAGGCTCAATGTTGGAATTCCTAGCATAAGAACACACACATTAAAAAGTTCCATCAAACAATCAAGAATGAACAAGAAGGAGTTTTAGAGATTGGTCCTTTCAAAGTTCTCTTCAACATTTATAGCATTCTAAAGGCCCAATTCCTAGTTGCTCTTTGACTTTATAGCACTCTAAAGGCTCAATGCCTAGTTGCTCTTTGACTCCAAATTTGCATAGGGAAAGTCCTAAAGTCTAAGTCCATTTGTCCATTTCTTTGTATTAGGTCCACAACAATCAAAACAAAACACAAGCACAATAGCATATATACAATTATGTGCTCAAGTGAGCAAAAGGCAAATTGCATTAACATAAACATGTGCTCAAGTGAGCAAAGGAAAAAGCAAATGAATAATATGTACAAGAATAGTAAATTGCATAAATGTAAAGTGCAAAAGTAAAGGTTAAAGGTTAATGGTTAATGTTAGTAGTTAGTGTGCCATAAGGCAAATTTAGCGCTATGTTAAGCAATCGTAATTGGACTTATGTAGAAGTCACAACTATCTGAGGCCGGTCAATAATAATGTAGGCAACAAACACAAGTTAGAAGTCTTGATTAGTGAACCAAGTTCCAACAACTTGCCATGCCAAAAAAAAAAAAGAGAAACGATCTTGTATTGGTTTAAGTCCTTTGCATGATTTAGGAAGCAATCTATCCTTAATGCAAAGCCATTCACTTGATCAATTGATCAAGATGAATTAGATTTGAATCAAGGAAGATTAAACCTCCCTAGTCAATGCTAACTTATCAACCTTTAACTCATTGATCAAAAAAGAAAAGAAGAAAGAGATGAAGAAGATGAATAATGGAGATGAAGAATTAAAGTACATGAAATGAAATGGAATGTACCAATCTTTTAAGAGTTGACCAAAGACATTGAGGATCATGGTCAAACAATCAAAAACAGAAGTGGGATGAAGATTGAAAGTCAAGAAATAAACAAAATATTTTTGGCATTTTTAATATTTGAAAATAAACTTGAATTAAAATATTAAAGAAAGGTCAAACTTCAAATTCACTTCAAATCAACTTTTAAAAGTCCAAGTGAATTATCCCAAGTTCAACAAGGTCAAACAAAGTTTGACAAAAAAATTCAGCATTTTTATAAGTCAGAAACTATTTTTAATCCATTAAAAAATGAATAAAAATGACCTAATTGAACTAAAATCTCAAATAAATCTCAAATCAATCAAAAAATTGATGAGAATATTTTTAATCCATCATCATTCAAAGAGGTTGAGATAATATTTTTGTATTTTTTGAATATAAAAAACTATTTAAAATGAATTAGAAATAACCAGAAAAGAGAAAATTCACAAAAAATATCAAATGATAAAATAAAAAATATTAAAAGTCATTTTTAGAAACTAGAATTAAAAAGAGAAATAATGCAATTGGTCCCATATTTTTTGGACCAATAAGAAAAGAGTTATGAATTTTTGAAATAAAAGGAAATAAAATCAGAAATTGGAATATAGCAAAAATCAGGAAGCGTTGGATGGATCCTCATTAATTGACGTGGAGGATCTAATGGTCATGGCATGCGCGCGCACCAAAGTCCTCAGTCAATGCAACCACATGGATATTAAATAAAAGTCATAACAATGGAGCGCTGGAATTAGGTCTGGCAAACGCATCGCGTGGCTCATAATCAATCTGGCAATGAGACGGTGGCCAGCGCCACCGTCTTCTCCGATTAGCTCCGGCGAAGGCCAAAAAACACAGAGTTTCAAATGCTCACTAAAATGGACGATCCAGGCACCATTCGAAAGAGGAAGTGATGTACATCACTCCTATGCCACTCACTTCCACTCTAGATTCCTATTAAGAGAGAAATCAGAGATGGAAGCTTGATGGTGTTCATCATGAACTTGCTCGATTTCAAAAATTAAGCACACAACAATGATACCTCTATAGAGAGGACTTCAGACAACACAATATCAAGGCCAATAGATCAAGGAACAAAGAGATTCAAAGCAAAAACCAGTTGATCCATACCTTTGGATTATGAAGCTTTGAGTCCCTTTCCTTGGTTCCTTTTGCAAAACAGAACTTCAATGGATCAAATGATGAAGGTTTAAGAACTTTAGATCTGGAAATTCAACCAAATGCAATTGAATTTCAGATCTGAATTTTTGAAGAGAGATGAACTTAGTTCCTTTGGTATGGTTGAGGATTCACTCTTGTAGCATTTCAGGCGCCCTTAGGTTGGTTCACTATGAAGCATAGCACATGTATTTATACTTGGAAATGGCTGAGTGCATGAGTTTACTCGTGTGCATGGCAAATGGATTTTCATTGCATGGGATTGTGTGATCATGTGGAAGGCCCAATGAAGACTGAAACAAGTTGCTGAGTTCATGTGAATTGCAAATGGACGTGTACAAGAAGTGTAAATAGCTCATGCATGGCAATTTGAATTGAATTTCACAAAATGCACTTAATCTTCATGCCTTCGAAAATAGTGCTTCCAAACTCCAAATGCTACCTCATGAGTAATGGTTAGAAATCTTATTGCATAAGGAACAAATGATATGTTGATCAAAATTTCAATTCGGCCTTGGAAATTAGTGAATTTTGAGTTTAAAGTGTAGGGTGCAAAACATGCAAAAGTGAAGTTTCCAAATTTGGCCAATGTTCAAGCCCTTCGGTCTCAATGATATAAGCTTCAAATGATAAAACCTTCAACAAGAAAGTTGTTTATCTTTTCAAGACAATCAATTTGAACTTAAATTTTGCATCATTTGGATTTTTGATGAAGACGTTATGGGCACTTGAAGTTAGACTTTTTTCCATTTTAATGCATTTGGCCCAAAGTGACCTATAATGTTTTGTATTATCACATGTATTTATTTTGATATTTTGAAATTTTGTTCAACATAACTTTTGAATTAGACACAATAATCTTTCCAATGCGTTTGGTTCCACCTCAAAATCATAAAAAGTGAATGAGTTATGTTCTTGGGAAGTTGACCTAAAATTAGGGTTTCAGTCAAAATGACCTATAATGTTTTGGAAAGGGAGATGCCCTTCCAAGATTCAAATCCAATTTTGATGAACATGAAAGTTGTTCATATTGTCCTTAAGAACATTTTTTCTCTTGGGGTCATCTCCATTTTACCAACACATAAAAAGTTAGGTCTCAGTGTATTTCAAAATAGTCAGATGAATTGACTGATCAACTTTTCAAGTCCACAACTCATATCTTGATGAATTTATGATTGAGGACACTCAAATAAGTTCAAATATGCATGAAATTATGAATTAAAGAACTTTTCTTTATTGTATTTGACCATGGGTTGAGGTTGCTTCATGAGCAAGGCACAATTGATGAACAGATGAATTAGGGTGTCACTGAGAAACAAACCTCAAACCCTTTGACTTGCTTTGATCAAAATGATGAATTGAGATACTAGGGAGGTATATTGGATGGATGAGAGATTTGGGAACCATTGCCATGCTTGCCTTCATCTTCTCTTGGCCATATCATTGCACAAAGGATCACCTATAAGCTTTTGACCTTATGATTGCTCAAGCTACAAACAAGAAATGTTAGTGACATAGTTTTGTGCTTTTGGTTAGCAAATAAAAAATGAGAAAAGAAATAATATACAATTCAAGCATGCTTGGTGATCTCAAACCACTCACAAGAGGCCCCACCCAAAGGCAAGGGGAGCCAAACTGCTTATGATCCTTGAGGCTTTGCACATGCAATGTTGTGATGCCATGAGGGATCTTAAGGCCAAAATTGGGGTCTTACACAGGCCATGTAACGCGAGGCTATTGGTTTTTCTTTCATAATAAAGTGAAAAAAATAGTTTTTGATGGGTGTGTTGATAAATAACATAGCTAGGGGCCCTATATCTCTCTTTCACGCAAATGAAAAATGACACCACACACGTCTCTCCCCTGCATTGACAGTCTCTTTTTTTTAAACTAACCTCTTTTCTCTTAGATTTTCCATTGGTCACCCAACCCACACTCTGACATAAAAGAAAAATATTCCTCTACAGACATCGATAAGACCACCAATATTTCATTACTCTCACTGATCAATGGTATCACCACGTTGAAAACCTATTCCACTTGTTCTTCCTCCACTCCTTCTACCTTCTTCAACAAACTCAAAATACATCCACCATAACCATGTAAAGCTCGACAATTTCACATTCTTCTTCTTCTTAACAAACAATTGTGTGGACCAATGTTCATCACCGTTAACTCAACCGCAACCACGTTCCTATGTATCTCCTTTTACTTTCGATGACAGATCCGAAGAGCAAGAAGAGGATGAAACCATTGAAATTATGGAAAATGTCAAATATTCTCATGGTGCACCAGCAAAACCTTATGATCCCCTATGTTTTCACCAGTCACCATTTCCACCCCCACGTTATCCTTATGGAAAACTAGCAATCCCTAGAGTGCCATACCAGCAACCCTGAACTGCTCCTCATTCAAACCAACGAGCCCATGGTCAACGACATCAAAATCATCCTAGGCCTCTAAACAATCTGGAAAGAAGAAATGCTCCCCTCGATCCAATTCAGATGACATATAGTAAACTTCTTCCATATTTGATTAAAAGCTCGTTGGTGGATCCTAAATCTCTCTAGTCATTCCCATAACTTACCCACCTAGGTATGACCCAAATGTCCAGTGTGGATATCATGTCGAGTGAATAGGAAACTCGACTGAGGACTGCAAAGCCATCAAAGCTAAGGTACAATAATTGATCGATAACAAGTACATACATAGTCTTTCGAGAAGGAAGATTGGTGGTGATCGTCAACCGCTGACCCAAATAATTTCTAAGACTTCAAGGAGCATCTTTTAAAGCCAGTGGTTCAGACTAGAAGATATCCCCAATGCTGGAAATTATTGGATCATTTTATCATTTGCGTTTGTAGTTTCTTTGTCTGTTAAAAGCTACTCGTTGTTAAACATTCTTCTTTTGTAATGATCATATTAATGAAGTGATCATGTATGTTTTGAATCAATCATTTCATGTTAATTAATTTTTCTTCTCTTAGATCAAAAACAAAAAACGTATCCAGATTTCTCCCACTTCACTTTCTTTATTAAACTATTGTTTTAGCAAAGATTGTAGGAAGGATGCCGAAAATGAAATACCCAAACTGTTCCGATATGCTTTTAGATAAAATTTCTCTAATGATGTACATGCATTGTTTCAAATTCCCAAACACTAGACAAATTAGGAGTTAATTCCTAGTTATTCACTTTGAGCTCAGAAGTTGTTTTTTCTTTCGAATCTATAAACCCTTGTGCTTAACTCGGGGTAGGGTAGTCTGTTTAGTTAACCTGCCGACACATTCAGATTACAAGAGAATACATACCATATAGGGATCAAGCACATGTTATTCTTTGCACACGTCCTGAAGTCTCGAAGGAATCGTGCAAAATCCAAAAGTTATGTCGGTTGTTCTCTAATAACCAATAACATAGAACTCATAAGTCCTTCCAAATTAAAAAAAAAACGCTAAGTCGGACATCGAAAGAGGCGACTTAGGAAAAAGTTAGGGCAATCCCGGTGGACCAAAAGCTTCAAAAAAAGTGGTTCAGGCAAAAATTAAGGATAAAAAAACAAACAAAAATGGCAAGTTTACAAAGTTAACATCTGAGGCATTATATGGTAGTATATCTATTGGGTCTGAAATCAAACTTATGCATAGTTTGGACTCCATCATTTCCCTTCAACTCCTCACCAAAGGCTCACTATAATCATTTTAATTTTTCGAGCATATTTGCGTTTGATTTTTATTCATTTTAAGCCCTTTTATCTTATTCATTTGTCTTCAGAAAAAATAAATAGAATTTATTATGTATTCATTTTGATTTTATTATGTTTATTTTAAAATGTGTGAATTTTTATTTGTTTTAGTAAATTTAAATTGATTTTAACCCTTTAAAGCATTTAGAAGGGGCAATGTTGACTTTTTAAATTATGTGTGTTACTTTATGTTGATCTCTAACTATTAGATTCAAATAATCAAAGTCTCTCATTTACTACCCATGTATCTCACTTTTGACCAATAAAAATTAAGATACAAGAAATAAAAAAATATAGAAAAATGAGGAAGATATTTGTGGCGATAGCTGGCATCATCCAAAGGGTAAGCATGGAAAAAATAGAGGGTAAAGGGGCAGGCCAAGTGTCGCGAGGCTATTGGTTTTTCCCTCACAATAAAGTGAAAAAATAGTTTTTGATGGGTGTGTTGATAAATAACGCAGCTAGGGGGCCTATATCTCTCTTTCACGTAAATGAAAAACGATACCACACACTTCTCTCCCCTGCATTGACAGTCTCTCTCTTTTTCAACTAACCTCCTCTTTCTTAGCTTTTCCATAGGTCACCCAACCCACACTCTGACATAAAAGAAAAATATTCCTCTACACACATCAATAAGACCACCAATATTTCATAACTCTCACTAATCAATAGCATCACCACGTTGAAAACTTATTCCACTTCTTCTTCCTCCACTCCCTCTACCATCTTCAACAAACGCAAAATCCATCCATCATAACCATGTAAAGCTTGACGATTTCACATTCTTCTTCTTCTTAACAAACAACTGTGTGGACCAATATTCATCACCGTTAACTCAACCGCATCCACGTTCCTCTGTATCTCCTTTTACTTCCGATGACATATCCGAATAGCAAGAAGATGATGAAACCAATGCAATTATGGAAAATGTCAGATATTCTCATGGTGCACCAGCAAAACCTTATGGTCCCCTATGTTTTCACCAGTCACCATTTCCAGCCCCACGTTGTCCTTATGAAAAAGTAGCAATCCCTAGAGCCCCACACCAGCAACCCTGAACTGATCCTCATTCAAACCAACGAGCCCATGGTCAAAGACATCAAAATCATCCTAGGCCTCTAAACAATCTGGAAAGAAGAAATGCTCCCTACGATCCAATTCAGATGAGATATAGTCAACTTCTTCCATATTTGATTAAAAGCTCGTTGGTGGATCCTAAATCTCTCAAGTCATTCCCATAACTTACCCACCTAGGTATGACCCAAATGTCCAATGCGGATATCATGTTGGGTGAATAGGAAACTCGACTGAGGACTGCAAAACCATCAAAGCTAAGATACAACAATTGATCGATAACAAGTACGTACATGGTCTTTCGAGAAGGAAGATTGGTGGTGATCGTCTACCTCTGGCCCAAATCACTTCTAAGACTTCAAGGAGTATCTTTTAAAGCCAGTGGTTCAGACTAGAAGATATCCCCAATGTTAGAAATTATGGGGTCATTTTATCATTTGCGTGTGTAGTTTCTTTGTCTGTTAAAAGCTACTCGTTGTTAAACATTCTTGTTTTGTAATGATCATATTAATGAAGTGATCATGTATGTTTTGAATCAATCATTTCATGTTCACTAATTTTTCTTCTCTTATATCAAAAACAAAAAACGTATCCATATTTCTCCCACTTCACTTTCTTTATTAAACCATTGTTTTAGCAAAGATTGGAGGAAGGATGCCAAAAATGAAATACCCAAATTGTTCCGATATGCTTTTAGATAAAATTTCTCTAATGATGTACATGCATTGTTTCAAATCCCCAAACACTAGATAAATTAGGAGTTAATTCCTAGTTATTCACTTTGAGCTTAGAAGTTGTTTTTTCTTTCGAATCTATAAACCCTTGTGCTTAACCCGGGGTAGGGTAGTCTGTTTAGTTAACCTGCCGACACATTCAGATTACAAGAGAATACATACCATATAGGGATCGAGCACATGATATTCTTCGCACACGTCCTGAAGTCTCGAAGGAATCGTGCAAAATCCAAAAGTTATGTCGGTTGTTCTCTAATAACCAATAAAATAGAATTCATAAGTCCTTCCAAATTAAAAAAAATGCTAAGTCGGACACCGAAAGAGGCGACTTAGGCAAAAATTAGGGCAATCCCGGTGGACCAAAAGCTTCAAAAAAAGTGGTTCAGGCAAAAATTAGTGATAAAAAAACAAACAAAAATGGCAAGTTTACAAAGTTAACATCTAAGGCATTATATGGTAGTATATCTATTGGGTCTGAAATCAAACTTATGCATAGTTTGGACTCCATCATTTCCCTTCAACTCCTCACCAAAGGCTCACAAAAATCATTTTAATTTTTCGAGCATATTTGTGTTTGATTTTTATTCATTTTAAGCCCTTTTATCTTATTCATTTGTCTTCAGAAAAAATAAATAAAATTTACTATGTATTCATTTTGATTTTATTATGATTATTTTAAAATGTGTGAATTTTTATTTGTTTTAGTTAATTTAAATTGATTTTAACCCTTTAAAGCATTTAGAAGGGACAATGTTGACTTTTTAAATTATGTGTGTTACTTTATGCTGATCTCTAACTATTAGATTCAAATAATCAAAGTCTCTCATTTACTACCCATGTATCTCACTTTTGACCAATAAAAATTAAGATACAAGAAATTAAAAATATAGAAGAATGAGGAAGATAATTGTGGCGATAGCTGGCATCATCCAAAGGGTAAGCATGGAAAAATTAGAGAGTAAAGGGGCATGCCATGTGTCGCGAGGCTATTGGTTTTTCCCTCACAATAAAGTGAAAAAAATATTTTTTGACGGGTATGTTGATAAATAACGCAGCTAGGGGGGCCTATATCTCTCTTTCACGCAAATGAAAAATGACACCCCACACGTCTCTCCCCTGCATTGACAGACTCTCTCTTTTTCAACTAACCTCCTCTCTCTTAGCTTTCCCATTGGTCACCCAACCCACACTCTGACATAAAAGAAAAAGATTCCTCTACACATATCAATAAGACCACCAATATTTCATAACTCTCACTGATCAATAACATCACCATGTTGAAAACCTATTCCACTTCTTCTTCCTCCACTCCCTCTACCATCTTCAAAAAATACAAAATCCATCCACCATAACCATGTAAAGCTTGACGATTTCACATTCTTCTTCTTCTTCTTAACAAACAACTGTGTGGACCAATATTCATCACCGTTAACTCAACCGCAACCACGTTCCTCCGTTAACACACACACACACAATATATATATATATATATATATATATATATATATATATATATATATATATATATATATATATATATATATATATATATATATATATATATATATATGCAAAATACCATTTTTAGTTTCGTATCTTTAGGCCGGGGTTCATTTCGGTCCCTCTATTTTAAAAGCGGTCATTTAGATCCCTCAACATTTTAAAATGTGTCACGTTAATCCTATCCTTCCAATAGACTTAGCGACAGAAAAAACTGTCGTTACATTTTTTTTCTTCTGGTTTTTAACTTGATTATTCATCTTCTTCCCTAAAACTAAAAAATTCAAAATCCATAAATCCTCAAATTCACCAATTACTTAAATTCAACGTTCATAAACAATTAATTTATCAAAATTACTTCAATTTCTAGAAAATAAAAATATTTATAAAACATTTTTTTTTCAAAACACATTTTTTCTAAAATCAATTTTTTAATATTTGTGGTTTCGGTATGTGAAGTTTTTGAAATGAGTTTTGAAAGAAATGAATTTTAGAAAAAAATTCTCTTCAGTAATTGAAGTGATTTTGATATACTAATTATTTCTGGATGTTGAATAGAAGTAATTAGTGAATTTAAAGAGTTGTGGATTTCAAATTTTTTAGTCTTAGGGAAGAAGTGGAAGAATCAAATTAAAATCCAAAAAAAAAACGTAGCGCCCATTTTTTCCGTCTATTAGTCTGTTACAAAAATTAAAGATTACACGTCAGCTAAAAAATTGACGTCGTTAGTGAAATTTTGACGGAAATGACTAACGTGACCAGAGGCGGATCCAAATATTATCTAATGGTGTGGCTAAACATATAGAAACTATGGGCTAAATTATATTGAAATAATAAATAATATTATTTAATGCAATACATTTAAATTGAAAATCGTCTACCGTCCATTTCTTGAAAATGAGCTAAAGTAACATTATTGTTAGACGTTAGATCTATCATTCTTCATCAGATATAACATTGACATAAAATTAAAGGATTGAAGCACATCTATTAAAAGCATAGTTTCACCATTTTTTAAACGTTGGATGTATCATGAATTCAAACCGCGTGTATTCTACCATGGAGTAGTTCTTCAGTGGTGCAAATATTTTAGACGAATGAAAACTCCCTCGATGAGTCCATGAATGTGATGCTATTTTATATATGGAAAATTTTGGTGTGGCTAAAACCACACTCTGCCTCAACCTGGATCAGTCCATGAATGTGACACATTTTTAAAAGTTAAGAGATTTAAATTGTCGCTTTTAAAATTGCTCGAAGATGATGGAGATATAAACATTGAAGGAACCGAAGCAATCCCTACGTTCTTTTTTAAGTGTCTCTTTTTTGAAAAAAAAATTATTCATTTTTAATTGTCACTTACAAAGTTCAAGGTAGTATTAATTGCATTTTATCAAAACTACCGTTAGGTAACTATTACAGAGAGAGAGAGAGAGAGAGAGAGAGAGAGAGAGAGAGAGAGAGAGAGAGAGAGAGAGAAAGTAAAATGAATATAATAAATAGTTAAGGATATCATAGGTAAAATGAGAATTATTGTTGAAAAAGTAACAATTAACTTTATTGGTATATGTAAAAAGTCAAAAAATAACACTTAAAGGAATGAAGAGAGTATTTAGTAACAACGTTTTCTTTCGCAATGATAGTTTTGGTCCATGAGCAACCGAAACTGATAATTTGTCCACCCCTAACTCCATGTGTCATGTTTCATAAGTGCATTTTATAAATAAATAAAAAACAAATAATGTTTCGTAGCAGCTAGCACTAAGATTGAAGGAATATGTTCATGTGGACTGAGTAGAGGCGTTGTCACCATTCAACGTTCGTGATCACTCCTTAGATCTGCATCAAAGGTTTCAATCGCCACAAGAGGTAGCGATTCTATCACTGATCATACCCATTCGTAAGGATCACTAAAGGAGAAAAAAATTTATTTCCGCTGCGTTTTGGATCGTTATTCTCCTTCAGTGGTATCAGAGTCACTTACGAAACTATGCATCTGATAGCTATTTATTTTATGTATTTTCTGTATTATTACAATTAAAACATATAATGAATCAAATAATAAACAAGTAATTAAATTTGGCATCATGTGTGTATGATTTGGATGATTGATGTTGACTATGCTTCGGAATCCGATGTTAGTATGGTGAAGCAGAGATACATCGATCATCCATAGGTTATGCAATTGAGATCGATCAAGTTATATATATGATATAAGTAATCCTGATGCAAAATACGTTATATATGATATATTGTTTCTGTTTCGTTCATTCAAACACTTAATGATTGTTTTCCTTTGAGCAATCAATGGTCATTTGCTTCTTGATCCGACATTAGTATGGTGAAGCAATGACGTGTTGATCAATCATACTGAATTAACAACCGAGGTGCGTTTGACGGTTTGAAATTGGTGCATTAGGGTTCATGACGGTACAAGGGTTGTGTTGTCAAAGAGTTATGCGATTAGGGTTGTGACTGCGCAAGAGTTGTGTTTTAAAGTATCAAGTGTTGATGTGAAAAACGACGTCGATTTCAAATGAATTGTTCATTAAAATTTTGCTTCGGGGCGATGCCCCTAACAACCCCGCAAGGGGCGCTGACGGGGCAGCGGAACCCCCGGTTAACTCTGCATAGTGTGATCGGTCGCCGAAATTTAATTTGGTTTATTTAATTAACAGAATTTAATTAATAATAATATTATGTTTATTATTGTCTTGTGGTGATCGATTATGACCTTATTTTTCCTTTATTTTGTTTTGGAATTTTAAAATACGACATGTGTGTCGTGCCTCTCTTTTAATCTCTTAATGTAACTTCTTTTCTCATCTCACTCCCTCGTATGTAAAACGAGTTTCTTTTATGTAATATAATATTATGAAGAAAGAGAATAATACAATATCAAAGGAGGACAACCTTAAAAATCTTGCTTGGAGAAGCTTAGATCGTTATTAGGATAACTTAGATTCTCTCATTGGCTTGAGAGAACAATTGCGCTAGGGGTCATAATTGTTTCATTTTGTATGTATGTTGATGCATGTGAGAGATGATTTATATGGTAAATAAGCCAGTGAGATCAGAATTATTGTAAATTCTCTCACATTAAATATTAAGTTTATGCTTTCCAAGTTTTAGCACTCATCAAGACTAGTATCGAATAATGTAGGTTTCGCCTACGCGAGGTGCGATGGGATAATTGTAATATCCAATTGCTAAAACAATGGGTCAAATTAACTAAACAAATTATAAGATTATATATGTTTAGAAGCAATAGTTCGAAATCATCCATATGCTGGATTTGAATAAGGAGTTATTCACCCAACTAAAATATTTGAGAGTTATATTAGATACAATTGGAAGGAGTTCCTACCTAAATAACCTAATTTTTATGTAATCCACCTACGCGGACTTAAAACAAAGTGAAATGTGGATCTCGACCCACTGAAAATCTTCCAACGGAATTTTTCGAATCAAATGGTGAGGGTCATTTGTTTTGAGTAAAATAATGGGAGTATATTTAATTAAAAGACTAATTAAATATGTTATTGATACTTATATTTTCATTATTTTCATGTATATTACCATGACAACAAACACCTCTAACAACATTTTACGATCAGTCCTTGATAAGGAAAAATTAAAGATTACACGTCAGCAAAATAATTGACATCGTTAGTGAAATTTTGACGGAAATGACTAACGTGATCAGAGGCGGATCCAAATATTATCTAATGGTATGGCTAAACATAAAGAAACTATGGGCTAAATTATATTGAAATAATAAATAATATTATTTAATGTAATACATTTAAATTGAAAATCATCTACTGTCCATTTCTTGAAAATGAGCTAAAATAGCATCATTGTTAGATGTTAGATCTATCATTCTTTATCAGATATAACATTGACATAAAATTAAAGGATTGAAACACATCTATTAAAAACATAGTTTCACCATTTTTTAAACGTTTGATGTATCATGAATTCAAACCGCGTTTATTCTACCATAGAGTAGTTCTTCAGTGGTGCAAATATTTTAGACGAATGAAAACTTCCTCAATGAGTCCATGAATGTGACACGTTTTTAAAAGTTAAGAGATTTAAATGGTCGCTTTTAAAATTGCTCGAAGATGACGGAGACATAAATATTGAAGGAACCGAAGCAATCCATATGAGATTGAATTCTTTTTTTTGTTAAAGGTAGTATTAATTTAAGGTAATATTAATTGCATTTTGTCAAAACTACCGTTAGGTAATTATTACAGAGAGAAAAAAAAAGTAAAATGAATATAATAAATAGTTAAGGATATTATAGTTAAAATGCAAATCATTGTTGAAAAAATAACCATTAATTTTATTGATATGGGTAAAAAATCAAAAAATAACACTTAAAGCAATACTAATAAGTACTCCCTCCGTTCCTTTATAAGTGTCACTTTCTTGTAAAAAAATTGTTTCTTTTTAATTGTCACTTGCAAAGTTCAAGGTAGTATTAATTGTAATTTTGTCAAAATTACCCCTAGATAATGATTGCAGAGAGAGAAAAAGTAAAGTGAATGTAATAAATAATTAAGGGTATTATAGGTAAAAGAAGAATTATTGTTTGAAAAATAACAATAATGATTAGCTTCCTTGGTATGTGTAAAAAGTCAAAAAGTGACACTTAAAAGGGAACGGAGGAAATATTTAGCAGCGGCGTTTTGGTTTGCAATGATATTTTTGGTCCATGAGCAACAGAAACTGATATTTTTGGTATGTCAGTATTTTGTCAATAAAAACACATCCCTCAATACAAATTTACTCTATCACACCCATCTAGGCTTGCCGATTGAAGCATTGATGAGGTGAAGTAATTTCCATTGGGTAATTCAAAAGCTTGCGACCATTCCTATTCCCGACATTTTAACTTGAAAACAGTTCAGAATCACTGTATATAAAATGTGAAGTACGCATCATCGTATTTCAACATTATGGCTTCTTCTTGTTTGAGTCATGTGCTTGAAATTGATAAACTCGAGATCTCACCAAAGCCAAACTGGCTTGAACTTCCAAGAGACATAACCATCAACATACTGCAGAGACTTGGAACTCTTGATCTCGTGACAAGTGCATCTGTTGTGTGTCCTCTCTGGTGGAACATCTGCAAGGACCCTCTCATCTGGACCACCATTGACATGAGAAACGTCTCTCTTTCAAACATTGACTTTGAATATTACAGTATATTAGAGAAGATTTGCCGCTATGCTGTCAACCGAAGTTGTGGTCATCTCAAGGACATTTATATCAAAATATTTGGAACTGATGAGCTCCTTCTTCTCATAGCTAACAGGTATTAGTATCATTTAATGGTTTATTTTTGCATTTGTTTAAGCTTATCTTTGCATTATATGTTTTCATATTTTCAGTGCAAGTAAACTGAGATGCATACAACTTGAATTTTGCCATGACATTTCAAATAAAGTATTGGAGGAAGTTGTGAATAAGCAGCCATTTTTAGAAGAGCTTGAGTTTTGGCATTGTTTTGAACTAAGGGAAGATTCTTTTGGACATATAGGAGGAAGTTGTCAATTTTTGAAGTCACTCAAATTTAGCCCTTGTGCTGAGGCAGTAAGCAACAATAAGTGTGATGATGTAGCAGTTACTATTGGAAAAACAATGTCTAACCTAAGACACCTTACAATTTTGAATAATGAACTCACCAACAATGGATTGCAAGCTATTTTAGATGGATGTCCTTTTCTTGAATCTCTTGACATTCGAGGATGTCTTTATGTTGATTTGGATGGAAGTTTGGGGAAAAGATGCAATGCACAGATCAAGGAATTACGATTTCCAGCTGAATCTATATATAACAAATTTGATTGTGTTGATTTCATGAACTATTTGCAGTATAGTATTATGACAAGGATAGACTTCGATGCTATTGATTATTCTAGGTTTGATGAAATTCCATAATAATTTTGATTTAGTTGTTTTAAAATGCTTGTTATTTTCTCTAGCCATGTAGTTTTCGTCTTGTTGATTTATGTTCTAAACATATAGTATGAATTTTGGTTCTCATTTTATTTCTTTTTTGTTAATCATAATAATTTCTTAGTTTCACAATGTTTTTATTTCTTTCCCTTCTCATTTTATTTCTTTCTTGTTAATCAGAATAGTTTCTTAGATTCACAATATTGATATTATATATTGTATCTTAGCGAATTCCTTTGTTTTACTTGTTTTAATTTTCTAGTATTTTATTTGGAGAAATTATTATCTTAGAGAAATTATTATCCGTGGTTAAATTGGTATTGAGTTTTTTTTAGAATTATTCAAATTTCTTGTTTAAAAAATTGTTACAACTGTTCTTTATTTTAAATATTACAAGTTATATTTATATCATATTTGATTAATCTTCGTACTATCTTAAGGTTATTTCATGATTGATTATCTATTCTTGAAGTGATTATTGTGCAATAACTGATTTTTTTTTATCTTGAATCCAATTATTTTTTTAGTGGCAATTTCTAAAACTTTAAAACAACAGTATTTAAGAGATTAAATTTTATATTAAAAAATAGTATTGAAGTTATTGTAAAATCCTTTCAAAAGTTTAAATAGGAAACATATATTCATGTTTATAATGGGTGATAGGAAATTATATAAGAAAAAAAAATTATGATATGATTCTTTAAGAGTTAAAATAATGTGCAAGAACATTAACTCTCTTTCAAAATCTATGATCCAAAATATGAGTTTTATATTTTTAATTTTATATTCTTCTTACTCTCTGGTTTGGCTATTAACAATCTCTTACATAAAAATTGGTGTTCACACCTCGATTTTGTTAAAACTTAAGATACCGTAATGAATATTTTTGTTATAATTAGGTTAAAAATAATTTCATTAACCAACCTTTTACTTTTTATTAATCAATTTTGGTTTATCACTAAAAAATTATTTTTAATATCTGGACGTTTATTAACTAACTTTGTCACTTCATTAACAAATTTTTTATATTTAATTAATCAAATTTTTTTCACTATTTGAAATTATTGTTCACGTGCACCGTCTATAGACATGGTTCATGTTTCATGTATTGTTTATAAAAATATTATTTTATTTTTAAAATATATTGTTCAGTGTATAAATACGGTAAACAGTATATACATTGTAAGTATTTTGTGTAGGAAATGATGCAGGAATAACAATGCTGATTTATTATAGTTTATTTTGATACTTATTCAATTGATTGATCTCATCAAATTACTCCCTATGGCTGATAATAAATGTCTTATTTTCTCTAGCCATGTAGTTTTCGTCTTGTTGGTTTATGTTCTAAACAGATAGTATGAATTTTCGTTCTCATTTTATTTCTTTCCCTTCTCATTTTATTTCTTTCTTGTTAATCATAATAATTTCTTAGTTTCACAATGTTTTTATTTCTTTCCCTTCTCATTTTATTTCTTTCTTGTTAATCGGAATAATTTCTTAGTTTCACAATGTTTATATTATACATTGTATCTTAGCGAATTCCTTTTATATATGGAAGACACATATTTCAATAAAAAATATATCAAAAATTTCTTTTGAATTTTTCTTTCGTCTTCGATTAATCTTTGTACTATCATAAGATTATTTTATGATCGATTATCTATTCTTGAAGTGATTATAGTGCAATAACTGATTTTTTTAATCTTGAATCTATTTATTTTGTTAGTGGCAATTTTTAAAACTTTAAAACAACAATATTTAAGAGATTAAATTTTATATTAAAAAATAGTATTAAAGTTATTGTAAAATCCTTTCAAAAGTTTAAATAGGAAACATATATTCATGTTTATATTGGGTGATAGGAAATTATATAAGAAAAAAAATTATGATATGAATTTTAAAATAATGTGGAAGAACATTAACTCTCATTCAAAACCTACTATCCAAAATATGAATTTTATATTTTTAATTGGGTAATGTTAACTTCTGCCCCAAGGGCTCAAGTTAAGAGATAAATAAAGAAATAAATTCTTGAAAATTGTGTATTGAATTTATTAGAAATTTATAATTAATAATTTTATTTATTTTTTCAAAATAAATTTTCTATTTATGCGTTTTTTGGATAGTAGGTTTTGAAACTTCTTTGTCGATTAACAATATCTTACATAAAAATTTAATTGGTGTTCACACCTTGATTTTGTTATAATTAGGTTAAAGTAGTTTTATTAACCAATCTTTTGTTTTTCATTATTTATCACTAAAAAAATATTTTTAATATTTGAATGTTTATTAATTAACTTTGTCACTTCATTAACCAATTTTTTATATTTAATTAATCAATTTTTTTCACTATTTTAAATTATTGTTCATTAAACACTATTCATGTTTCATATACTGTTTATAAATATATTATTTTATTTTTAAAATATATTGTTCACCGTATAAATACGGTAAACAGTATATACAGTGTAAGTATTTTGTGTAGGAAATGATGCAGAAATAACAATACTGATTTATTATAGTTTATTTTGATACTTATTCAATTGATTGATGTCATCAATTTACTCCCTATGGCCGATAATAAATGTCTTATTTTTAAGTTATGTGCGGTTCTTAAAAAAAAGTTATATATATGAATTTTAATGGTAAAATTAATGGCATTTACTAAAATACCTTTATTTATTATAATGAATGGAATTATTGAATACAAATTGAAAATTAATAAATAAAAATATAATAATAAAAAATATAATAAATATTAATAAAATTAAAGAGATATTTATTTTGATACATAAAAAAATGTAAATAAGACATTTTATTGAGATTGAGCGAGTATGTGTTGTTACATTTATAAAGAGAATTAAAACATAATTATTTGAATTAACATTTTTTGTGTTTTTCATGAAAAAAAATTCATAGAAGGATATTAAAAAAAATATTTAATTGATTATTAATTTATGGAGAAAAGGAGAAAGTGTAAATTTAATACAATTTGCAGTAAATTTCACTTTTAAAAAAATATAAAAAATAAATTTAATATAATTTTCTTAACACCATTAAATCAGAGTTGACGGTTCCAACAATTGCTTTGGGACTAATTGGCAGTAGGGGTATTTTCGATGCGGTTTGAGCAGTTTTGAGACTAAAAATTATCTGAACCGCAGGAAAAAAAACACGCGGTTTGGTTGATATTTAGAAATAAAACCGCACCAAACAAAGTCAAATAAATGTGACTTGGGTTATTTGGTTGGTTCAGTTTCTTAAAAGATTTTTATTGAGTCTACACATGTAGAGAACAATATAACTATGTGTTTAGTCATTCATACATTATCAAATAACAACAAAACTCATCATATTTAGACACAAACTTCTCTTTCAATATATAAATATAATATTAGAAAAAAGTGAAATTAAAAACATAAAATAATAGCATAAACAATACCAAAAATATTATAATAAAAAAGAAAAAACGGTGGAGATGAGATTAGAGAAGATGAAAAAGAAAGAACATAAGAGATGAAATATTAAAGAAGAAATGTGCAATAAAAATATAATTGGAAGAGAAATCAATAACATAAAAATGAGAAAATGAAAAATAAAGAATATAAGAGACGAGAGATTAAAGTAGAAGAGGTGAGACATACATGGCAAAGATGAGAATAATGTGCAATACACCTATGAGAGATTTGAGAAGGTTGAAACTAAAATCCTTAGTATGAGTAAGAGAATATTTGTATGGTTAAGGCATAATAGATTTGGGTTTTGGGTTGGATGTGAGATAAGTGGTGTTTGGGTTGTAACAAAATGTGGTTTTGTCTGGTTTAGTTCGGTTTGCAAAATACAAACCGCAAACTAAACTAAACCGCGCGGTTTTGTTAAAAAATTACCCAAACACATAAAAACAAATTGCAATTTTTTGCAGTTTCAATTTCGTTTAGTTTGGTTTGCAGTTTTTTATTTGGGTGGTTCGATTTTGAATATCCCTAATTGACAGTGAAAAACTATGAACTCTTTCCTTTACGGAAATTAATTCGCCTATCTCCATAAAATGTGATACTACTTCGTTGAACTTGACCGAACATATAAAGTAATGAAGAACATTATCTAGTTTACCTTTTATTTATTTATTTCTCCAATTTTGTAGTGTGAAGAACACATCAAACAAATATTAAATGTTGTTTAATACAAAAAAAAACTCCACACAGAATTTATCACACAATGGAACTATGACAAAAATAACGTAGGTTTCTTGAATACAGTTCATGGTAGAGGTGTACATGGGTTAATTTGGATTGGATTTGGCTAAAACCAAAACTCAACCCACATAAAATATATCAGGTGGGTAAGATAAAATAACCACCCACGACGTCATTGGATCGGTTTGATTAAAACCATAAATTTAGGGAATTTCTTAATGCACCCTATATGTTACTTACACACCATACAAAAATACTAAAATGTGCTACAAATTCCGGAGATGCATCTCCGAACGCACCTCAAACACACAAACTTCATTCGTTTTTTAGTCACGTCCCAATTTTATGAATAAATTTATTCCATAAATGCATTTGCGGAACCCGCTGAACAAAAAAAACAGAAACTTATGTCTAAGCCTCCTCAATTTCGCCACAAAAGTCACAAAACCAAAGCCTCTTGATCAGATATCTTGACATCCTGGATAAAAATAAACATATGGTTTAGGTAGCATTCAACACTTCTATATATTTTATTTGACATCTTGCAAAAACTTATGTCTAAGCCTTCTCAATTTCGCTACAAAAGCCGAAAATACATGTTTGTACAATGTTCCACTGAGTCTCCATTTGAGTGGCTAGTAGAATTTCAGTTTAATGGATAATAAATTCATTTTAGTTGAATGTTGAGGTGTTATAATTTATATCATGCTTCATACCATATTTGAGTTTTTAATTGGATCAAAACTAATGAGCAATAAGAAGTCTAGATTCTATTATAGCGTCTTTGTCCAATTTAATGTCGGTGTGTAACAATTACATGAGGAGATATTCGTATGATGATAGAAATCCATTTTCTTTGTGAAACGCAAATTTTGTTGGACATTTTTCCTTTTTGTTGTTGTTTTTTTTGGTTCAGCAGTTTGCAGAAACGCATTTCTGAAAACTTTTTGGAAATTCATTTCCGGAATAAATTTATTCATAAAATTTGGACGTGACTCAAAAACGAATGAGTGTATGTGTATTGGGTGCATCTGGAGATGTATCTCCGAAATCTCAAGGGCATTTTAGTATTTTCGTATGGTTTGTAAGTAACATATAGAGTGCATTAAGAAATTCCCTAAATTTGTGGGTTGGATAGTGGATCACCACATTTTTTTCCTTTTTTTTCTTATGCAATTATAAATTATATGTTATATTCTTTTTCAAAACATGCTCTAACTATTTTTTCGTTTGAAATTTTTTTTAGCCATGTTAGTTTTATTCTTTCAACATCAAATATCTAAACATTCTATAAAATTTATAATAAAAATATTTGCAAAAATCAAAGTTGTATTATGGTAGTATGTAGAACTAGAATTACATAAATTACTCAAAAATTAATAGTATCCACATCAAAATATGCAATGTAAAATATCATAAATAACTCATAAAATTGAAGAAACCAAGTATGAGTACATCAAAGTCATAATTCATCAAATTATAAAAATGAAGAGTGAAGAACATTGTTCAAATATCTTCTACAATTCAAAAAGAAGTATTGACTTCAACATTAATTAATATCTTCAACCAAATTCCGATATTAAATATATAAGTATTAGTTCATATATCAAGTCACTAAGAGACCTAAAAAACAAAAATATATAGTAGCTAAAGGTAAATTTTTTAGATTGAGTGGGTGGGGTATTAGCTTACTTGAAACCCATATATTTTGAATGATCTTTCATTTTTGAATACCATATTGACTCACTTACCCATTCAAACCCTTTTTTTTATCAGTTTGAATGGGTATGACCGAATTTTGTAGATTTGTCCAACCCATGTACACCTTTATTTCATGCAACAAGTATATTCCCAACCCAAAAAACTAAAAGAATACACATTTCTTGTAGAAGAATGGGTAAATTTTCACCATTAACAGTGTATAATAGATGCAAAAGATCTCAATCACAAATTCTAGAATTCTTGTAAAATACGTATTATCATAATGAGTAAAATTGGATTTTAAATTGTGTTAAAATTACTTCTTACATAAGCTTTGACATGATCTAATCTTCCATTTTTTAATTCAAGGACTTTACATCAATTTAAGAAATATTTTTGAAACAAAAGAACATGTGAAACATAAGAAGTGGGCAAAATGGTGGTCAAAGTAGTTCTTGAATAACAAAGATTAGATCATAACAAGATAAATTGGAAAATACCTTATTTTCTTCTTCAGACTTTGAATTAGAAGTTGATTCATATTTTGTGTCAGATGTTGTGAGAGCCATCAGTGTCAGATTTGCTTCTCTTTTATCTTTATCTGATTTGTCTTCATTATAAAGTTCATTCCATGTTGCCATGAGACTCTTCTTGAGAACTAGATCCTCTAGATCCACTTCTTATACCATATAATCTCTTGTTCCTTTTTGTCAGATGTTGAAACCTCCTAATTATAAAGACTATGATAAAGGTTATTTCCTTATCATCGGAGTCACCATCAAAAACTTCTTCATCAGAAGCTTCTTCTGATTTTCCGACTTTTGAGGATCTGATAGCTTTACCACCAAATTTTCAACTACTAACTGCAAAGCCATTGTTTTAGATTTCATCACATACTCATCTCCATTTAGTTTTATCTCATGGCATCGAGGGTTTCTTATCAGACTTTCAAGACTCCGTGTATTCAGATTTTTAGCCTCATAAATAGTTGTGACCTTATGTATCTATCTAGCAAGGATATTTCTCAAAATTTTCATTACATGATCAGATGTAGTGTAACTTTTGCTCAGAACCTGAGGGACTTGTACAAGAACTTGAAACCTAGAAAACATACTTTCAATTTCTTCATTACCCTTCATTCTAAACAACTCATAATGTTGTACAAGAAGGTTGACCTTAGCCTCTTTGACTTGTTGGTTTCCTTCATAAGTAAAACACAAAGACTCAAAGATAGTCTTAGCAGTTGAGTTATAAATGATCTTGATGTACTCAAAATGAGGTAGAGCTTCTATAAGAATGTCTCTAACTCTATGACGTTTTATGTAAATTTTCTTTTGAGCTGGTGTGAGAGTTTTCCTATCCTTTGTCATTCCAACACTATTAACTTCAAAGTTAATACCATTTTCAAGGATATCCCACAACTCATCATCAATCTCAATGATATAAGTATACATTTTATTTTTCCACCATTCAAAATGAGTAGAGTCACCACTAAATGTAGGTTGTTTAGCTGAGTAGTGACTTTTCTCAGTAGTATCATAGTCATAGGTATACCACCAGTACCGTTCATTCTAGATGCATCCGACATGAAGGAACAAGTATTTTTCTCAGGATCTTTTAATGTACCACTGTAAAGTGTTTAACACTGATTATGCTCTTATGTCAATTGAAGATGAGAAAAATACAAAAGAAAGGGGAGTTGAATTATGTATGTTAATTCTTTTTCTACTTTTGAAAAATAAACTTCAAAATCTGAACTCAGAGTTAGCAGTGGAATGAATAACAATAAGAAGCAAGAGATAAATTGATACACAAATTTATCCTAGTTCCTTTCCTAAACTGAGAGTAGTTCAGTCCTCTTGCCCAACAAGATATTTTCATTATAATCAAACTAATTACTCTTTGCTTAAGGAAACTAGCAAGAGACTCCAACTACTCAATCACACTAGAAAGAGACTTTTGCTGAAGCAATCCAACAAAAGACTTTTGCTCATGCACACAAGCAAGATACTTTCACTGCTCAAGCAAATTAGAAAGATATTTCCATTGCTCAAGTAAACAACCAAGAGACTTCCTATACTCTTTAAACAAATAATTTTAGGAGAATAGTTTACAACTATACTTAATGTAAATTAGAGGTATATAAGTGATACAACAATCACAAAGATACTTAAACACTTAAGATTTCTAAGATATACAAAGATAATAAATCTTAAGAGCTTGTGCAATAAACAAATAAAACTTTAGTGCAAAGTTTATGCTCAATGTGTTTTGATAGATTGTTCGACAGTTTGGTAAACTTCCATTAAATATCCAACTCCTTTTTATAAAGGTAGTAGAAAAAGAGTTGTTGGAAGGTGACTTGCACAAAAGATCTTTGAAAAAAAGAAATTCCAAGAGAGACGCTGGAAGAAAATATGATTCATATCTTCATTCATTGTGTAATAACATTACTAATTGCTTCTTTTTCACACTAGATATATACCAGATGTTGGGGAGGACTTAAGAGGTCACATAAACTTTCCTTGAGTTTTGCACTAAGAAACTCTAGTTGACTTTTTCCATAAGTCTGGCATGACAAGATTGGTCTGCTATGGAGACAAAGTCGGATAAAAATTTGAGCAGCTTAGCTAAGGTCTTTAGAGTTTGAGCTGTCACCAAAAGAAGAGATACAACGTTCAGATTCTAGTCCTTCAGAAGCTGAAATACCATGTTCATATTCATCAGATTCTGATCCTTCAGAATCTTAGACTTTTAGCTTCTCTACCTATGCTTTCATCAGGGTCAGTTATGAGTTGAATTTTAAGCTTATATCTCTTGACACTTGAACATATGTTAGTATATCCAATTGTTCTTTAAGTACTTTGTTATCATCAAAATCCAAGATGTGAACAATTTTGTTTCAACAACATGTTTCATTTTTGCATAAGAGTACTTTGACGTATATAAACTTATTCTTCCATGCTTAAGTTACACTAGTAGCAAAAATTTGATTAGTTAAACTCTCTTTTCACTATTAATGTAGTTTTGCAGATGATGCATGTTCTGTCTTAGAAGACTTTGAGTAAACCCCACAAAATAATAGTTTGGGTTCGATGTTACCGTGCATACATGATTCATTGTTTGGAAAATTGATAGTTCAAATTGACAACACCATCCATAGTTTCATTTTTGAGGTACACATTTTTCTTTTGTCATTCACTAATTCAAAAGAAAATACACAGATTTTTTTATATAGTGTTTTATTCATGTGTGTTTAAGTTGAATTTTAATGCGTATGTATCGTATGAGCTCAATCAATTATATGTTGGCATTGATATCACCCTAATGAATATAATTTTACTTTTTTGCAGGCACAATAACTTACTAAGTTCTTGGTAGAGTTACGGGAGCTTACGGAGATGCCAAATGATGACCAAAAAGCCTTTAGCCATATTATTGGATTAATTACAGCATCAATTGACGAAGTGTCAATCTGGCGCTGCCTTTCTGCTTATGTCATTAAGCATGAGTGAAACTTTCAATGACTTGAACTTGCATTGCAATTATAATTGCATAGTCTGAATTTTAGTAGCTTGATTATTTATATTAATGCAAGTTGAGGTTGAAGTTCCGCACTTAAATGTTTTGAAAGCTAGTTAGATGAAGGAATTAGTGTTTAAAAGACAAAATGAACTTGAAGAAATTTACAGAGGAGTTCATATGGATATGAATAGTGAAGCTGCTTGACAAATTCTGACCAGCTGCATAGAATCTTTATGCCTAAAGTATTATTAAATTTTTTTCTTGAAATATTAATATGGCTACTTATTAATGTACCTTTAGTTTCCTTTTTCCCCTCTTAAATACCATGTGGAGCTATTGTTACAGACTTATATGCAATGGCGGAACTGAGGGGGGACGTGGGAAGGCCACGGCCACCCCTCAACTTTTTATTTATTTTTAATTCATATATATTAAATTACTAAAACATCCTTATTTTAAATTAAAATTAATTTTTCTTTTTTCTTTTTCATTCAAAGTTAGGTTAAAATACAGATAAGGTAAAAAGTTCATACCTTTCCTTTTTTTCTCATATGGGTTTGCTACCGGCACGGCGGCACCGGAATCGGAACAAATTAAAGTGATCGGCATCTAACAGGTAAAAAAACTTTATTCATTCTTCTTTTATAAAAAGTAACAAATTAAAGTGATTGTTTGATTTGTGTTTTTGAGATTTTTAGGGTTGTTCTTTCTTGATGTGTTAAAATAATCTATATGAGGTTTATTAAGTCAATTCATAACACTCTAATTTACAAATATAGTTATACACTATAATAAGGTTTATTTAATTATTGTTGCTGCTAATTTCTAATAGTGAAGTTACCAGTATTTGAAAACGGATTAAAGTTGATTAATTAAGTTTATTAATTTTTTTCTCTTTTAATTTTTATGTTCTCTAAATTGATTTTTGGATCTGATATGATATTATAGGAAGAGTAAAAATGAATAATAGGAAAATTGATTCTTTTTGCAAAAGGAAAGCATGTGAAATTGAAAGAGAAGAGAGATGTGAAGAAATTATAATCCCGACATCCGAATCTGAAACAGTTCTTGAGAATCCAACAATTGAAGAGCATCATGGTTTTGAAAATTCTTTGGAACGCGATCTTGGAAAGCGTCCTCCGATTTGGCAATATCTACCAAATCAAGTGGATGCAATACGAAGAGCTTATCTAAAATGGGGTCCATATCAAATTCATTTAGAAAACTATCCTTTGTCCGGTAACGAGGATCATCCGAGAAGGTTTCAACATACTTGGTTTAGCATATTTCCATCATGGTTAGAATATTCACCATCTGAAGATGCTGCATATTGCTTACCATGTTACCTTTTTAGCAAAAAACTAAGTGGGCGTCCCGGATCACTTGTCTTTATTTCTATGGGTTTTAGAAATTGGAAGAAAGTTAGGAATGGAAAACATTGTTCCTTTCTTAAACACATAGGGAAGGATCATTGCTCACCACACAACAATGCAATGAAAGCTTGTCAAGACTTGTTGAATCAAGATGGTCATATTAGAAATGTTATTCAAGTGCAAAGTTCAAGTCAAAGAATGAATAATCGGTTATGACTCAAGACTTCAATTGACATTGTTCGTTGGTTAACACTACATGCTTGTGCTTTTAGGGGTCACGAAGAAAGTAGTAAATCAAGAAACCAAGGTAACTTTCTTGATTTATTGAAACTTTTAGCATCCTACAATGATGAAGTTGCAAAAGTTGTGTTGGAAAATGCTCCACAAAATTGCAAGTATACTTCACATCAAATTCAAAAAGAGCTCTTGCAAATTCTTTCTAGTAGGGTGAAAAAGAGTATTCGTGAGGAAATTGGTGATTCCAAATTTTGTATCGTTGTTGATGAAGCTCGTGATGAGTCAAAAAAGGAACAAATGGCTCTTGTATTAAGATTTGTTGATAAAGTTGGTTTAATATAAGAGAGATTTTTTGATGTGGCACATGTTAAAGACACCACATCTTTAACTCTTAAGGAAGCAATATGTGATATACTTTCTCGACATAACCTTGATGTTTCTAACATTCATGGCCAAGGGTATGATGGTGCTTGCAATATGAGAGGAGAATGGAATGGTTTACAAGCCCTCTTTATGAAGGATTGTCCTTATGCATACTATGTTCATTGTTTTGCTCATCGATTGCAACTTGCATTAGTTACATCATCAAGAGAAGTCAAACCTGTTCATAAATTTTTTGAGAAACTGATCTTTGTTGTGAATGTTATTTGTTCTTCTACAAAGCGTCATGATGAGTTACAAGCTGTCCAATTAGAAGAAATTGCTTATTGTTAGAGATTAATGAGATTGTAACTGGTAAAGGTGCAAATCAAGTTGGTACATTGAAACGAGCTGGAGATACTCGTTAGGGATCACATTATGATTCAATTTCTAGCTTGATAAACATGTATGAAGCAACTTGTTTAGTTTTTTAAAAAATTGCAAAAGATAGAGGGAGTTATGCTACACGTGGGGATGCAAATAGTTGTTACAATTACTTGAAGGCATTTGATTTTATATTTATTTTGCACTTGATGAAAGAAATCATGGGAATAACATATATGCTTTGTCAAGCCTTACAAAAAAAATCAAGATGTAGTTATTAGTTAATGCTATGAACTTGGTTCGTTCAACAAAACATCTTATTCAAGGTTTGAGAGAAAATGGTTGGGATATATTGTTTACTAAAGTGGTATCTTTTTGTGAAAAACATGGTATTGAGATTCCTGATCTTAATGATGTTCATTCAACAACAAGATTTGGACGCTCCCGTCTTGAAGAGAATCAAGTCACAATTCAACATTACTTTAAAGTTGAAATCTTTTTCACTACCATTGACAAATAGTTACAAGAGTTGAATTGCAGATTCAGTGAGCAGGCAATGGATTTGTTAACTCTTTCTTGTTCTTTATCTCCTAAGGATGGATATAAAACTTTTAGCATTGATACTATTTGTTCTTTAGTTGAAAAATATTATCCTATGGATTTTAGTGATCAAGAGAAGAATAATTTGCAATTTCAACTCCAACATTTTCTATTTGTTGCTCGTCAAGCATCAAACTTGAATAATTTATCAACTATTCAAGAACTATGTTCATGTTTGGTTGCATCTAGACAGACTGAAACTTACTTCTTAATTGATAGACTACTTCGTCTTATCATGACTCTTCCCGTTTCTACGGCCATAACTGAGAGGTCTTTTTCAGCAATGAAAATTATTAAGACTAAGTTGAGAAACAAGATGGATAATGGGTTTCTTGGAGATAGCATGACAGTATATATTAAAAGGGAGATTAGTGCAAGCATTAGTTCGGAGTCAATTATTGACGATTTCAAGTCACTCGAAACGCGTAAAGCATTACTTTAACGTAGTTTTAAGTCATATAATTAAAATTTTTAGTAATTAACTTTATATTTATTTTAACTTTAATGTTTTATTTAAAATACTATTTACATTTTATTTATAATCTTTATTTTACGTTAGCGGCCATCCCAAATTTTTTTATCTGGCTCCGCCACTAACGTAATGAATATTTTTGTTATAATTTGGTTAAAAGTAGTTTCATTAACCAACTTTGGTTTATCACTAAAATTTTTTTTTTAATATCTGAAAGTTTATTAATCAACTTCGTCACTTCATTAACCAATTTTTTATATTTAATTAATCAGTTTTTTCCACTATTTTAAGTCATTGTGCATGTGCATTGTTCATAGACATTGTTCACGTGTACTATTCATGTACTGTTCAAAATATTGTTCATAAAAATATTATTTTATTTTTAAAATACACTATTCACCGTATAAATACGGTGAACAGTGTATACGGTGTAAATATTTAGTGTAGAAAATGGTGTAGGAATATCAATGCTCATTTATTATACTTTATTTTGATACTTATTCAATTGATTGATCTCATCAATTTACTCTCTGTCTGATAATAAATGTCTTATTTAAGTTATGCCAGTTCTTAAAAAAATGATTATATATATGAATTTTAATGATAAAATTAATATCATTTATTAAAATACTTTTATTTATTATAATGAATGGAATTATTGGGAAAAAATAAAAATTAATAAATAAAAGTATAATAATATATATATATATATATATATATATATATATATATATATATATATATATATATATATATATATATATATATATATATATATATATATATATATATATATATATATAATATTGATCTCTTAAAGAGATATTTATTTTGATACATAAAAAAATGTAAATAAGACATTTTATTGAGATTGAGCGAGTATGTGTTGGTACACATATAAAGAGAATTAAAACATAATTATTTGAATTAACACTTTTTGTGTTTTTCATGAATAAAAAAATGCATAAAAGGATATTAAAAAAATATTTAATTGATTATTAATTTATGGAGAAAAGGAGAAAGTGTAAATGTAATACAATTTGCAGTAAATTTCACTTTTAAAAAAATATAAAGAATAAATTTAATATAATTTCCTTAACACCATTAAATCAGAGTTGACGGTTCCAACAATAGCTTTGGGACTAATTGGCAGTAGGGGTATTTTCGATGCGGTTTGAGCAGTTTTGACACTAAAAATTATCTGAACCACAGGAAAAAAAAAGCACGCAGTTTGGTTGATATTTATAAATAAAACCAAACCAAACAAAGTCAAATAAATGTGATTTGGGTTGTTCGGTTGGTTCGGTTTCTTAAAATATTTTTATTGAGTCATACATACACATATAGAGAACAACATAACTATGTGTTTAGTCATTCATACATTATCAAATAACAACAAAATTCATCATATTTAGACAAAAACTTCTCATTTAATATAAAAAAAAATAAGATTAGACAAAAGTGAAATTAAAAACATAAAATAGTAGCATAAACAATACCAAAAATATTATAATAAAAAAGAAAAAATGGAGGAGATGAGAGATTAGAGAAGATGAAAGAGTAAGAACATAAGAGATGAAAGATTAGAGAAGAAATGTGCAATAAAAATATAATTGGAAGAGAAATCAATAACATAAAAATGAGAAGATGAAAAATAAAGAATATAAGAGACGAGAGATTAAAGTAGAAGAGGTGAGACATACATGGCAAAGATAAGAACAATGTGTGATACAACTATGAGAGATTTGAGAAGGTAGAAACTAAAATCTTTAGTGTGAGTAAGAGAATATTTGTATGGTTAAGGCATAATAGATTTGGGTTTGGGTTGGATGTGAGATAAGTGGTGTTTGGGTTGTAATATAATATGGTTTTGGCTGGGTTAGTTCGGTTTGCAAAATACAAACCGCAAACTAAACTAAACCGCGCGGTTTTGTTAAAAAAATACCCAAACACATAAAAACAAAATTGCGATTTTTTGCGGTTTCGGTTTATTTTAATTTGGTTTGCATTTTTTATTTGGTTGATTCAATTTTGAATATCCCTAATTGACAGTGAAAGACTATGAACTCTTTCCTTTACGGAAATTAATTCGCCTATCTCTTTAAAATGTGATACTACTTCGTCGAACTTGATCCAACATATAAAGTAATTAAGAACATTATCTAGTTTACCTTTTATTTATTTTTTCTCCAATTTTGTATTGTGAAGAACACATCAAATAAATATTAAATGTTAATACAAAAAAAACTCCACACAGAATTTATCACACAATGGAACTATGACAAAAATAACGTAGGTTTCTTGAATACTGTTCATGGTAGGGGTGTACATGGGTCAGTTTGGATTGGATTTGGCTAAAACCAAAACTTAACCCACAAATTATTTACAATTTTATGTTTGAATGGATAAACCCATTGCCTACGTACCATCTTTAAAAAATATTAGGATCAAAACCTCGTAGTTCGGGGTAAAAATCTCAAGAGAAGTTGGTGAATTGATTGGTCCTAAAGCCTTAAGGTCTTTTGTTATCAAAGGGAGAAATTCAACCTAAAACCACAAATCCACCATGTGAGGAGAGCTTCAACATGCTAGTGAGGGGTTAACCCTATAATAAGCATGGAAGTCTTATAGTCCATCACTAAGGATATAGGTGAGTATTATATCAACCTCTAGGATAACTCAAACCTAATAGCTAATGTTTATGAAAAGCTTTGGCAAAAGTGGCCATTGAAATCACAAAATAATTGAGTGAGTTGTATTTACAAATGAAAAGTATTCATAAAGTATGGTCAAAATTGACTTAGGGATTCAATTCAAAATAAGTGTTATGAAAAGAGTTTGGAAAAATCAAAAGCATAGTGCTTAGGTTTCTAATTTTGAAGACAAATGTTAATGTTTGCACAAAAGTTTGGCTTAGGTTAGAGTGGAGAGAAGAAGAGAAGAGCTAGGTCCTAAACATGCAAAGATGAAGGAAGAGAAATAAAACCACTTAGAGTTCCCTTCTTGAGATCATAAAGATGATCCAAGTTGCTCCCATCCTTTGGAATTAGCAAGCAAATAGCAAATAACTCAGGCAATCAAGCAAATAACAATCAAGCTCCTAGGAATCTTCCAATGGCTTTTGTATCTCTCACTTTGATGCTCATGACAATGGTTCTTCTAATTAGCAAGTTTGGATCCCTAACACACAAGAACACACAAATCAAAAAGTTCCACAATGCAATAGAAAGAATGGACAAGAGTGAGTTTAGAATTAGGTCCTTTCAATGTTCACCTTCAAGATTAAGCATTCTAAAGGCATGAGGCCTAGTTGCTCTTTGACAATTTTAGAACTCTAAAGGCATGAGGCATAGTTGCTCTTAAAACTCCATTAGCATAGGTAAGGTCCTAAAATCTAAGTCCTTTGTCCATTTGCATTGGGTTCACACAATCAAAACAAAACAAGCACAATAGTATATACACAATAATATGCTCAAGTGAGCAAAAGGCAAATTGCATTAACATAAACATGAGCTCAAGTGAGCAAAGAGCAAAAGCAAATGAATTAATGTGCAAGAAATTAAATTGCATAAAAGTAAATTGCAAGAATTAAATGTTTTAATTAAAAGTTAGTGTTAATAGTCAATGTTAGTGCGCCATAAGGTAATTTAGCGCTATGTTAAGCAATCGTAAGTGGACTAATGTAGTAGTCACACCTATCTGAGGCTGGTCAATAAAACTATAGGCAACAAACACAAGTTAGAGACCATGACTAGTAAGCCAAGCTCCTACAACTTGCCATGCCAAAAGAAAAGAAGAATGATCTTGTACGGATTTAGGTTTTTTGCTTGACCAAGAAGCAACCTATCTTTAATGCAAAGCCATTCACTTGATCTTTGATCAAGATGAATTAGATTTGAATCAAATAAGGTTAAGCCCCTCATATGTCAAGGCTAACCACCAATCATTAACTCATTGATCAAAAAGAAAAAAGAAGAAGAAGAAGAAGAAGAAGAATGTACATGAATTGAAATTCAAATGCAATATCCAACACACATTGATCAAACATGAATAGAATCAAAGTCAATCAATGGTAAACAGAAGCAAGATGAAGCTTAGAAGTCAAAAAACAAATAAAATATTTTTGGTATTTTTGAGAATTAAAATAATACTTGAATAAAAATAATCAAATAAAGGTCAAACTTCAAATCCATTTCAAATCAACTTGGAAAAGTCCAAATGGATCATCCTAAGTTCAACATGGTCAAATAAAGTTTGACAAAAAATTTCATCATTTTTGGAAACCAGAAACCTATTTTAAGCAATTAAAAATGAATAAAAAATAACATAATTGAACTAAAATCTCAAATAAATATCAAATCAATTAAGAAATTGATGAGAATATTTTTCATAGATTCATCATCATTCAAATATGTTAAGAAAATATTTTTGCATTTTTTGAATATTGGAAACTATTTAAAATGAATTAAAAATAACCAGAAAAAGAGAAAATTCACAAAAAAATATTAAGTGACAAAATAAAAAATATTAAAAATCATTTTCAGAAACTAGAATTAAAAAGGGAAATAACGCAATTGGTCCCATATTTTTTGGATTTAAAATGAAAGAGTTATGAATTTTTGAAATAAAATGAAATAAAGAAAATAAAATAGAAAAATCAGAAAATGCAAAAAGCCTGGCGCGTTAGATCAATCTCATTAAATGAGATGATCAAAGGGATGTGAGGCGCGCGCGCATGATGGTCCCAAGTCAAATGAGAAACACAGGGTATTATTAAAAGTCATAAGATCTAAAGGCCACGATTCAAACTGGAAATGCAATCAAACGATCCAAATGAAATCTGGCATGATGGACGGTGGTGTACACCACCGTTTTCTCCAGCGAGCATGCTAGCTCTGGTGACACTTGCAGGTTTTGAAAACTTAATGAAAATACGCGATTCTCATATCATTGGAAAGCTAGGGTGATGTACATCACCCTTGTGCTATTGGTTTCCTCTCAAGATTACTACATGGAGAGAAATCTGAGATGGAAGTTTATGGTGTTCAATCTGAACTTAATGAATTCTTAAAATTAAATATACCAATTGATTGCCTCTTATGAGAGTACTTCAGAGGAACCAACAAACACAAGAAATGAGCAAGATCCAAGGAGATTCGAATGGAAAAAGTTTGAACAACAACCTTTGAAGTGCAGCTCTACAAGGCACGATCTCTTCCAATTCTCTGTTGCAGCTTGATCTTGAGATGGAAAGGAAGTGAGGCTAAGGAATTGGAGTTCAATAATCAACCAAGGAAGTTGAAAATTGGAACTGAAAAATTGAAGAGAAAATGCAAAATTCCTTTAGGTGAAGGGTGGGGATTCAGTTCTGCATCATGTAAGGTGCCTTAAGGTTGATTGTGAATGAAGTTGAGCATCTCTATTTATAGCACAAGGTGATGCAAATCATGGAAAATTCGTGTGCATGTGGAATGAGGGCCTCCATGCATGGGCCTGTACAGACGCATGGGAGGCCCAAATGCAATTGGTTTAACATGCTAATCATCCGTAAAATGAATTTGGATGTGCAGTTCTGATGGAAATGGCTTGTGCACAAAGTTCTCACATAGTTTCCATAAGTGCACATAAATCTTTACCTCTTTGAAAATGAACTTTTCCAAATTGAAACATGGCCTTGTGGGTAATGGCTGGAAAGGTCTTGACATGAGGAACAATTGTTATGTTGAACAAAAATCCATTTGGAATTGGGAAATTTATGAAAACAGGCCATGAAGTTCAAGGTACCAAAACATGTGTATGTGAATTTTGCCAAAATTGACCAACTTCAAGCCCTTCTGTTTCAATGATGCAAGCCTCAAATGACAAAACCTTAAACATAGAAGTTGTAGATCTTTTCAAGACAATCAATTTGGACTAAAATTTTGAATCATTTGGATTTTTTGATGAGAAAGTTATGGGCACTTGAAATTGGACTTTTTCATATTTCAATGACTTTGGTCCAAAGTGACCTATAATGTTTTGCATTATCACATGTGTTTCTTTTAGGATTATGAAATTTTGTTCAAAATAACAAATGAATTAGACATCTTAAAATTTCCAATGCATTTGATCACACCTCAAAATCATAAAAAATGAGAGAGTTCAGTCAAAATGACCTATAATGTTTTGAAATGGATGATGACCTTCCAAGGTTCAAATCAATTTTTGATGAACATGAACGTTGTTCATATGGTTCTTAAGAACATTTTTTCTCTTGGCGGTCATCTTCATTTGAAAAACACATCAAAAGTTAGGTCTCAGTGGATTTCAAAATAGTCAGATGAATTGACTAATCAACTTCTCAAGTCCAAACTTCAAATCTTGATGAATTGATGATTGAGGACACTCACATAGGCACATATATGCATGAAATGATGAATTAAAGAACTTACCTTGATTGTATTTGATCATGGGTTGAGGTTGATTCATGAGCAAGGCACAGTTGATGCACAATTGAATTAGGGTTTCCTTGGGAAACAAGCCTCAAGCCCTTTGGTTTATCTTGATCAAATTGACGAATTGAGATACTTGGGAGGCATATCTGATGATTGAGAGCTTTGTGAACCATTGTTCTGCTTGCTTTCAACTTCATCTGGCCATTCTTTGAGCATAGGGGCCTCCTAGGAGCCTTGGATCTTATGATTGCTTAAGCTACAAAACAAAAGATGTTAGTGACATATTTTTATGCTTTTGGTTAGTAAACAAAATAAGAAAACCAAGAATATACAATTCAAGCATGTTTGGTGGTCTCAAACCAACTCACACAAGTCCCACCCTAGGGTTAAGGAGCCAAGATGCTATGATCCTTGAGGCAAATGCAATGTGCAATGATATGATGCCATGAGGGATCTTAGAGTCAAAATTAGGGTCTTACAGATGTTTCAAGGTTTTGTACTCGGGTCCACGAGTATGTCCACATGGACCCGGTGATTCAGCCTTATGTCGAAATCGCCGGTTTTGGACATATAAGCAAAATTATGTCTTGGTCGATGGATAATAAATTAATTCTTGCTTTAAGTGAAAGATGGCGTCCCGAGACACACACATTCTGGTTTCCAACCGGTGAGTGTACCGTGACGTTAGAAGACGTCTACATGCTTTTGGGACTGCCTATTGAAGGTAAAGCTGTAAATGGTAAAACCAACTATGCGAATTCAATTTGAATGAACCTCTTGGATACTGATTTGTTAGATGATAACTCAAGAGGTCAACGTATACTCCTTTCACGCCCCTTAAGTCATATTATAACAGTTTACATTTAGATGAGCATTCTACTGAAGAAGCTCGAATAATAAAAACTGGGTGTTACATTATGCTTTTAATTGGTTCTTTTTTATTTCTCGAAGGTAGTGGTTCTAGTATGCATGTCATGTATTTACCTTTACTAAGACAAGTAGATAAAATAGGAAGTTATAGTTGGGGATCCACTTGTCTTTCCTATCTTTATAGTTCTTTGGGTAAAAATTCACACAAAGACATGTCTACCTTTTCTGGATGTGTTGTTTTGCTCCAAGCATGAGGTTGGTCAAGACTATCGTCCCTAGCGCCCGTCAACAACATCCCTTTCACATTCCCGTATGCACAAAAGTAAGTTGTTTAAAATGCTATATATTTACTTACTTTAACGATTATTATCTCTAACTAATATTTTTACCATTTTGGTGTAGATGGTCGGCACGTGGTATGGTTATAACAGATGTCCTAGACACTGTATTACCCAGTATCGCAATCTCTTGGACCACCTTCGGCCGACATACGTATGGATAATAACCTCATTATTTCGTTATAATTTATTAACTTCTTCTACCAAGTTTATAATCCAAGTTACTTTCACATATCAGTTCATTTGGCGTCCATACCTAAATTTGGATCATGACCATGAAGTCAACGAAGAAGATGCAACCGTATGGACGGCATACACACCGATAATAAGATTCACAACTGTGGAGATGCACAACAGTGATCGTGTGAATTTGCAGTTTGGTATGCTTCAACACATCCCAGATCCCCCAACAAGCCTAGGAGAATGACATATGCACAAAGTTAACGATCAATGGAACTTCAATCCATGGCAAAGCTTTGGAATATCTGAGTGTCACAAATGGAAGCACCGCCATGACCATGTCTTAACTGACGCAATGATGCCAAATGAAGGAAAACCAAGTCGTACTTATATGGTTGGGTACAAATCAGTTGGTTTTGAGTTCATCGTCGAGGATATGTATCTATACGACCCACGCCAATAAACTTACACACTAGACACCTCAACATCTAACCCCTAACAACATTGTCATCCCGTCTACACACAAACCTCTATCCATCAAACTTTTCGTTCCACAAACACACAAACATACAACCATAACATGCCATACACCTAACCACAATACCAAGAGCATACCTCGTACCACCACCAACAAATAGATCATCAACCAGAGACCCAACATCGCTTCGCACCCAATACATCACTCTACCAAAGCCGCCTTAGCCAGAACACTCAACGATCATTCAACACCAACCGTCCCTCCTCCTATCATAGCCAAGAAGCCTAAACCTCACAAAACTGAAACCTTCAACAATCCTATCTGTACCAAACACCCCAACAATATTTCCAACCTTTCCTCGACGCATCATTCACACCCATGTCTCCCTTCAACCGTCCTGGTCGCCCACCAATAAGTCAAACACAACCCAACTACTCTGGCATGGATCATGAACTCAGCTATCGCGGTACACCTTCGATGCATACTCAAGACTATACCGATTTGTCTGACTATATCAACAGGACATCTCCTGCAGTTGGTAGTTATGTTCCTTGCCCCTCAGATGCTTAAACACCAATGGTGAATCATCAACGCGGGTTAGGGCCACGGGTTCGGGTAGCTAGGGGATGTGGGACTGGAGGTCGGTTAGGTGATCCCGGTAATCAACATTAGGCTTTTTTGTGCAAACGCGAATTTATATTAATATCAATTGGTCCTATTTCGAAATTATGTATCACGTAGACTGTTTAACAAAAAAAATGCAAAATACACTGAAGTGTCAATCCAATTGGCATCTCCTTTCAATTGATACACATGGGCGCCAATTGAATTGACTGCATCATGTGCCCTAGCCAATCCAATTGACGCCTACACTCTGTATTTAAGAGGAGGCGCCAATTGGATTGACGTTTCCTCCTAAAAGTGAGGTACTTTAGAAATTTGTTTGAAAACATGATTATTTTAGAAATTTTTTTGAAAAACTGGATTATTTTTGTAAAAGATTCACATAAGTCTACCCTACCACATGAGATACATCCTTCCATTATTGTGGTTGCTTCAATTTCTCCTTGCATATCTTTAAACATAAATTCTTAGATTAAGAAAATTTAATAGTTTTTTTTTCAAAAATTATTAATTAAAATTATTAATTTATTATATAAATAATATTAATTAATAAATTATCCTACTCTTCGTTATCATTTCATTAAAAATAAATTTTTTATCCTAATTATAAATAAAGTTGAAGAATCTAAAAACTCACTTTTAAAATAGAGATACTAAAAATTAGTATGAAATTAGGGGATTTAAGCCTTAATTTTAAAAATTAACTTTACCTGGGAAGATTTAAAGCAACTGGACCGATTGAAGCATTGATGAGGTGAAGTAATTTCCATTGGGTAATTCAAAAGCTTGCGACCATTACTATTTCAGATATTTTAACTTGAAAACAGTTCAGAATCACTATATATAAATGCGAAGTACTAGTCAGAATTATCGTAGTTCCAAATTATGGCTTCTTCTTTTTGGAGTCATGTGCTTGAAATTGAGAAACTCGAGATCTCACCAAAGCCAAACTGGCTTGAACTTCCAAGAGACATAACTATCAACATACTGCAGAGGCTTGGAACTCTTGATTTAGTGACAAGTGCATCTGTTGTGTGCCCTCTCTGGTGGAACATCTGCAGAGACCCTCTCATCTGGACCACCATCGACATGATGAACAATGTCTCTTTGTCTCACACTCAATTTGCATATTCTACTCGTCTAGAGAAAATCTGTCGCTATGCCGTTGACCGAAGTTGTGGTCATCTCAAAAACATATATATTTATAAATTTGGGAACAATGATCTCCTCTATACCATAGCTAAAAGGTAATGGATCATTAATTATTTCTTCTTTATTGTGTTTCTAATTAAACATTTTTCTTCCACAATTTGTATTCAAAATTTCCAGGTCAAGCAAATTGAGATGCATACGGCTTAAAGAATGCCATGAAATTTCGAATGATTTTTTGTGTGAAGTTTTGAAGATGCAACCATATTTGGAGGAGCTTGACATTTATCATTGTTATCGCTTAAGATGGTTTGTCTTTGAATACATTGGCCAATATTGTCGACATATGAAATCGTTGAAATATTTCCCTTGCCTAAAGGGAGATTATTTGTGCGACTATGTTGCGTTTGTTATTGGAAAGACAATGCCAGAGCTACGCCACCTTACTATTTTTAAAAACGAACTCTCGAATGACGGATTGCTTGCTATTCTAGATGGATGTCCTTTTCTGGAATCTCTAGATCTCCGAGGATGTATTTATCTTGATTTGGATGGAAGTTTAGGGAAAAGATGCAAAGAGCAGATCAAAGAGTTGTGGCTTCCAACTGATTCTGCAGATCACAGTTTTAACATTTCTGATTATATCGTTTCTCTACAGTTGAAATCGATTCACCATTAGGTTTCATGGAATGCGATGTTATATAGAATTTATATGAACTTTCTGTATTGGAATATGTTTTCCATCAATAGAATGTTTTCAGGTCCTGTTGGTAACCTTTAATCACCGGAGTTGCATTTGTAAGAAACTGTATTTTTCAAATTATGTTTTTCAAAACAGTTTTACTAAAATGTAGGTTATAATATTTGCATGGGCCTTTTATATAGCTATGAAATCAAAGGTGGCCTCCATTGGCAAATGTTAAATCTTCAAATTTAATCTTCAAATTTAAATCTAACTAGAATATGATCCTCTGTGGAGTGCCATAAGAATGATTTACTGACAATGTTAATTAAAGTTAATTAACGACGAAGATATATTCTGCTCAATCTTCAGATTTTATATTTATTTTTATAATTTATAAAAAAATTGTCAATTTGAAAAATATTTATCATATTTTCTTAATTTATAAGAATATTTGATTAGATGGAAAAAGTAGATAAAAAATTGAATTTAGAAGAATATTTGATTAAATGGTAAAAGTAGATAAATTGATAAATAAATATGAATGATGTTCAATTTGAAAAATAGTTATGTGATAAATTCAATGATAATCATTCATAATATATATTTAATCATAGACCTTTCTTTATATTGATTGTAGTGTTACTTTTTGAATAATAATTTTTTATTAGAGTGTTTGAAAACCTTGCAATCTTTTAAGATATTACTGTATTTTTTAAGAGTCTTGCTGACTTGTGTCTTAAGGATACTACAATTAAGAAATTTGTGTGAAATAAAATAATATTTTAAGTTTTTAAAAAATAAAATACACGCACTACGAAAAAATATTTCTACAAATACTAAATGATTAACTTGTGTTCTTAGGATACATATTAGCATTAACTATTTTTTAATGATGTAAATCTAAATTAATATTTTTTATGTCAAAGACATCTAACAAGATTGTAAACAATAAAATGGGTAACTCTATTTTGGGTAATATTATTCTTTAAAAAAACAACGTTCTAATTTATTTTGGTCTGATTTATAGACTTAATAATATTTTAAAATGAATATTATTGTTTACATGACAAAATTATAGTAATTTTTTTTATAAATTAATTGAAACTTTTCTAACAAGTATTAGTAGTTTTATAACAATTATAGTAGTTTTATATTTTTAAATTTTTAGTCTTTTCATTTTAAAAATCAGTTTTTTTTATTTGCCAAATTTTACTTCCTTAGAGATTTTTATGACCCCTTCATGTTTTGGAGACGAGACACCCTTATCAATGACATGACATTACTGTAATAATACTATGTCAGATGTTTGAGTCTTTTTTAATTATAATTATTGTTTTTTATTTTATAAATTATTAATAAACTTTTAAATTTCATTTTTTTTTGTATTTATGTAATAATTAGATAATTTAAACATGAAAATTTTTGAAAAAAGAAATTCTTTGACCAAAACCCATTAACTATACCAATAATCCAATACTTTAAAACTTATTATCAGTCTATTTTACTTAAGCAATAACTCATGCATGTTTAAGCTTTACAAATTCTTACATAATTTTAAAAAAAAAAATCGACATGGAACTTACTTAAGAATAAGATCTTAGAGTTGCAATTATTTTGGAGACGATATATCTTCCTATCTTCTCTTCTTGTGTGTATGTGTGTATATATTTTATAGAAAAGTCCTTCACGGTCTATTTTTTAGATACACAATCTTCCATTCGGTCTCATATATAAGTAATTTTAAAAAGAAATCCACTCTTAACAAAAATGTCTAAATAGATTTAAGTCTTAAGTAAGGATATATTTAAAATACTGATATCCTCTGTCGATCTATAAAACTTAAATACCGCTATTATTACATTTTAAACAAATTAAAAACTAATTAAAGGCTTAATTTCATATCTAATTTTCATTGGTTTAAAATATGATAATGGTGGTAGTTAATAGCAATGTAGTACCAATAAATATATATATTATATATATATATATATATATATATATATATATATATATATATATATATATATATATATATATATATATATATATATATATATATATATATATATATATAATTCCGTTTAAAATGTAATAATGATATTCGTTGGTTTACTTGCATACCTCAAGAGTCACACAAGTAAATGGATATGACTTTTCAATCTGTGTTGGAGATTTTAAAAGTTGATTCCATTATTATATTGATTCCTCTCCTCTCTCTAATTCATCCTCACTTTGCCACTCTTGCCACCACCAACACTAATATCGACTTCAAGGTATCATTTCATCACTTAAACCATCATTTTGTGTCTATCACGGTTCTATTTCCGGTGATTTGACTTTGTTAGTTGATTTAGTTCGATTGATGGTTTTGCAGATCTTAATTTGTTTTAATACCCTAATTTTGGAAATAATTGTTTATGAATGTGAATCAATTATGTTGTTTTATTACTTATTATTGTGAATATTAAGTTTAAATTTATGTGTTTTTTTGAACTGTGTAGTTCATTTTTCAATGCATTGAATCTAGAACAATTTTGAATATGTTTTGATGTTTGTAGATTTTGTGGTGGAAGTAAAATTGATATGCTAGAAAAAAATATCTTTGAGAACATTAAAATAGTGTTTTGCAGTGTATTTATGCGGTTGTAAATTATTCAGTCCACATTTTTTTTCTTTTCAATTCCCTTCACTTTTTTGTTGAGATGAGTGTTATTGCATAATTTGGAGATCAATTTTTCCCCACCATTTATGTTATTGCAATAAAATGAGCAATAACCCTTCAAATGATTTTCAACTTGCTCTACAGTAAATATGTTTGAGCATGTTTTGACTACAATAAAATTTAGCATTTAATTGTTCGGCTCTCTCTAATGTTCCATCTTTCTTTGATGTTTAAAATTTTTGTTTTTTTAATTTGATATGATATCAGACCTTGCAAATGAAGACACAATTTAGCTCTTACCAAAATTTGAGTCCTGATAGATTTGTGCAATCTACTCAGCATGATCGTTCGGTTGGTACGATCCTAATTTTTATTTTTAGTTTGCTTTATTTTAGTTCTCACAAACATTATCATGACTTGTGAGATTTAAATTGTGATTCTTTATGTAAGATAAGTTTGCGATATATATTTGTGACGATTTAATGAAGATTCATGAAAGTTTATATCGTATATATTTTTGTATGGACTTGTTATTTGTGAAAGATATAGCGTATTGGTATGGTATACAAGAACAACTTCAAAGAGGTGCAACTAATGACTTTGCATAACTGCTATGTCAACATTCAGATTATTGTGCAACCTTTTTTATTTAACCTTTTTGGTGACCCTGTAATACTCTAACTTTTACATACTCTATTGAATCCATTCACCGAGGAAGCTATTGAACATGTACTTGATGATCTTATTCTTAGTTCACTATGTATTATGAATACTCTAATGAATTTGATATAGATTATGCCATTAGGGATTCTATTCCATGTTATTATTTTACATATACAATATACAATGAGTTAGAAAAATGTCATTATGCGTAATCTAAAATAAAGATAGAAAATATTCTAAAAGAATCGAAAAAATCAAGAATATTAATTAGATCTAATTGCTCAAACCTGATTATAATTTAATTTCCTTTTTGAAATATATTGTGTAGATTAAAAAAATGGAATTACAAAGCTGGTGGTTCTTCCACTTTATCCATAATTTTCAATATCAATAGTGGCTCGAGCTTCTACTTAATTGATTTATGTTTAAATTACAAAGAAATCAAATAACTGCGCTAAGAATTGATGTATTTATAATGGTGTTAAGAATTGCCCTAGGATAAAAAAAAATATATATATTATTGGGTTATTAAGATTTTGTATTTAAATTAATCTATATATTTGTAATAACTATTGATTATACGGAAAAATAGATTATCAAAAGATGATGATTGGATTTTCAATTATCCTTTTAAACATATAAACATACAAATAGTGGTACTTTAGTTATTTTTTTATCGATTAGTTTTAAAATATACTATTAATGTATTTATATTTTAATCTTTAAATTTATTAATTATAATAAATGTACTATTAATGTATTTGATTTTTCTGTAAATTTAGATTTGTAATAATTTTGTATAATTCTGCAAAAAAATATTAGCATTTATACTAAAAAAAATTATTTCAAACATTTGTTTTTAAAATATGTATTTTTTTGTGTAATATATCTAATCATTATTAATCATTAATGTTAATAATTAAATAAATGATTATAATGTTTTTCCAATATTAGATTTTAATAGGATTTGACATTACCAATAATAAATTTATATTAGTGAAAAGTTATCTTGGAAGATTCAAAGTTAAAAGTTTGAAGTATAATGCAAAACATACTATTAGTGATATGATTTGACATTACCAATAATAAATTTATATTAAAGCAAAAAATGAATGTAGTTCTAAAATTATTATTCTCCAATATAAAGCATAATTTCTCAATATAGATGCATATACTATCATTGATGGAGATAGGTAAGTTTATTCACAAATTAAAATAATAAGTGATTAAATATTGAAAGATATTTTTTCAATTCAAATAAATACTAATACAAAAAAAAAATTGATTTATAATTTAGAATTAAAAAACAAGTTTATAATAAATTAAAAATAAATAATTGAAAAATTCAAATACTATATTGTAAAAAAAACATACCAAGGTAGAAAAAAATTAATATTTAAAAAATTGGTATGACTTTATATTGATTTTAAATAAATAAATAAAAATTAATAGACACCTTTAAATTTGAAATATTTTAAAATATATATATTTGTTAAAGTAAGTTGGCAAAGTAAATATTTGTTCAAATATTTTATAAACTTTAAAATAATGTATGATTGATACAAATAATTTTATAAATGGGAAAAATATATTGTTGATACAAATTATTTTTATAAACGGGAAAAAATCAATCATTGATACAATTATTTTTATAATCGGGAATAAGTTATAAATATTTTTATAAATGGACACACGAGTTTAAGGCGCTTATAAACGGTAAAAAAATCTGCATGTTAATATAATTATTTTTATAAACAGGAATACATTATAATTATTTTTTTAAACGGAAACAAGTTATAAATATTTGTATAAACGGAAAAAATTCATTTTTATAAACCGAAATAAGTTACAAATATTTTCTATAAATGGACACACGGATACAAGTATATACCCTATGTGGTTTTATTTTATATTTAATTTACGTGATAAATTATAAACGGGAAAAGTGGATATATTGATAAAATTATTTTTATAAACGGGGATAAGTTATAATTATTTTTATAAAGCAGAAAAAGTTTCAAATATATTTATAAACGG